>NC_142167.1:32807949-33109755 GCF_029865625.1 Vigna umbellata | reverse complement strand
TTTTGGGATTGGTATAGGCCAGAGAATTCGCGTTTGACGGCGGCGAGTAGATCGTCGACGTAAAGGAGGTGGAGGATGCTCCAACATCTTTGATCACTGCAATGCCACAGTCTGAGATAGGTTTTTTCTGATTTGGGAAATTGAAAAAAAAAATGGAAAAGATGGGTTAGGTTTGTGGAGGATACGGGAAATGCAGAAGATGATGGAACACGCACTGACACCCACTCACAGCCACGTATCACACAAAGCCACACTTTCAGTCCACCCTGTCAACTGCTCCGTTAAAAACTTAACGCCGTTTTCAAAAAGGACTTGATTGCACACTTTTTACAAAAGATGGGACCACATTGAACTTCTAAAAAAAGGTGGGACCACAATGAACATTGGCCCCCTTTCGAGGGACCAAAAGAGGTATTAAACCTTCTTTTTAATATACTGAGACAGAGCACACAAAAAAAGAAATTGAAATTCCCACAATAAAAATAGGTTTAAAAATAGGATGGTCACTTCTCGCCTTCAAAATTTGCCAAATTGTTTGATCCTGAAGCTTCCTGGGACAAGGTTTGTTCTTTCAGTACATCCTTCATATATCCATTCCTGGACGAGAAGGAGAAGGCGTGGCGGTTGAGGAGGTTGATGTAGAGGGCATAGGCGGTTAAACCCGTCATCCCTAATTTCTCATACTTCCCTTCGGTGTGCAAGTTCAACCTGTCATCCTCGCCCTGCGACGAAGACACTTCCCTAAAGTCCCTCAAAACCCTGTGAATAACATCGTTCACGTCTTCCACCCTTATGTTAGTGCCCCACACAAAGGTGGGCCTGGCGTCGTCCATGTCGTAGCCATCGCCGCCGTCAAACGAGGCCGCCGCGTCATATGTTGTGGATGTAGGTGTGACGGGAACGCGCCCACCTCCGCCGACGCCTTAGCGGGAGCGCGGCGCGGTTGGGGTGGCTTCGGAGGAGGCGAATCGAGATCAGCGCTCCGACGGAGTGGCGAATGCGGAGGGAGTGGAGGAGCGGCGGCGGCGGCGCCTACTTCCCGGAGAAGAGAAGGTGTTGCTGATGGGGCTGGAAAGGGAGTCGTCGGGGGAAGAAGGACCTATCAGAAAGAAGGTTTGAATAAATTAACAAATCAGAAAATTCGGAAAATGAAAACCGAAAGAAGAGACAGAGAGAGGAGCGGCACGAACCGTTGTTGAAATTCAGAGAAGAATCGGAAGCCATAGATTTGGTTGTCGGAGAAAATCAGATACAGAAGCAAGAGTGAGTGATATAGAAAGGGCGGGAACTCACCCATCATGCTCACCCTTCATACATCCTTCATATATCCTTCATAGAGGTCGATGTATTCAGGTCAGACTCTGCCACCTGCAAATAAACTGATACGTGAGCATGTCTCCTTTTTAAAAAATTAACGCCGTTCATTGTATTTAAAAGAAAAGGTATTATTATTTAATTATGTTAAATTAGGGATTCAATTGATCATTTCTAAAATTAAAAGATTCAATTAAAACGAACCCGTAAATACAGGGACTTCCGAACCTATTAAAAAAAAATATTAGCTGCACTGAACCGTTTCGGCCTACATGGAAAGATTCATTTTAATATTGGTAAAAGAAAAGAAAATAGAAGATAATAGGAAAAAGGAAAGATTCATTTTAATATTGGTAAAAGAAAGGAAAATAGAATATCATAGGAAAAGGATTTGTGGCTGTATTCAGCCTTTTGGTTTAAAATGTGAACTTTTAAAATAAAAAAAGTGATGATTAAAATGAAGTTAAAATAGTTTTAAATCAAATTCCAATATATTTACATATTTTTAATATTAAAAAAATTATTTTCGTACATTCTGATTTAAGGATTGAAAGTTATATTTTGTTTTACAAATTTATTGAAAGAATAATTACAAAACAAAGATTTTATATTACTTCAATAACCATAACATTGTTGATGCAATCAATAACCAACATATTTTAAATTATAATGCTGAATTTGGTTCTAGGTAAAATGTTTGGTGGATTACATTATAAACAACGACAAGGCCATTTTCTTTCCTGGCCTAACCTCAATAGTCCAAAGACATTAATGAGTTGCGATAACTAGTCTTCAAATACATCACAGAAAAAGTTAACCTGAAAGTTAATGATCAAGAGAATTTTAGGATTATTTCTATGGTAAAGGAAAGTATTTTGGTGGTTGAGTTTGTTTTCAACTAATACCAGACTTCATTAAAAAATATATTATAATACTAACTGTAACGTCCCAAAAATATACATCATGCATATATAATAAAGAGTCATCATACATAATATAAGAAAGCAGTCAAGAGTAATTTAAGGATTACAGTCATCCTTAGAATAGTGCGGAATTGACAACAAGAGTATTTAGAATTTCTCCATGAAAATCACAGAGAATTTAAAACTTAAAATACACACGAGTTATTCCAAACATTAAGAATTATGAAATAAGACTAGCTAATCTAGGCTGCAGCACTGCCGTCTTCATCAAGAGCTGCTTCCAAAGTATTCTCCTCGCCATCTGCTCCCATCCAAGTGGATGATCATCGCCAAAGAAACATACCCCAACAACACACAACACAAACAATGCAAGGGTGAGCTAGATATAAAAAACATGTTATACAATCCAACATGATATGCAAAAGTCACTCATACATGGTAAACTAACATCACAAGACTTGTTACATTAAACCCCGACTTGTTACTTTATAGACCGACTCGTCCGGACCAGAATGATTACCGAGCTATGGCGGGTTATGCACTCGTGGTGGCCTCTACTGCTTTGCAAAGCCATTGCCAATGGGTTCCACCCTACCACTCTCACGAGGTTAGTCCGTTTCGCGCCCTGGAGCATACTGGAAGCCTCCAAGACTAGGACCTCCTGCTACTCCTCATCACATGGATCAATCCTTTCTACTTGAGAATGAAAGACCATTGGAGCGTCAGGAAAACCCTCAAGAATGAGCTACCATGAAATCATTCTGTACACCCCAAATCACCACCATATATCCTCTCCTTGAGGATCATGGAATTACGTCCACCACCATGTATCCTCTCATGAGGATCATGGAATTACGTCCCTGAATCATATTGTTACTCCCGAATCACCAGATATCCATTTTATCACAGTAAATCCAACACACCTCATACATTCACATAAATCACTTCACAGTATATATTTTCCAAACCTTGCACGTAATTCAATTCAAGAGAAAATGAATTTAAAATCCAACATTTGCAGAATACTATTTGGACGAGCACTGTTCACCGAGCACAGTGGACGAACGTTACTGAACGAACACTACCTTCCAACCACTAGGCCGAACACTATTTGGACGTACGTTCGTTATCAATCACCAGGCCGAACGCTGTTGGACGAACGTTATCAAATCCTACACTATCAGGCCGAACGCTAAACCATCGAACACCAATACTAAATTCAACACTTGGACGAACGCGCAACGCTTGGAACCTAAGAATACTACTCAAGGCCGAACGCTCAACATTGCTATCCGAAAATACAATGTTAAGAACGATCGCTCAAACTCACTAATATTATAAGGCCGATCGTTAAAGATTTCAAATTATAATATCCAATTATGGCCGAACGCTCACAATCACAAATATCCATGAACGAACGCTTATGATCCAAACTAAGGAATCCAAATTAAAATCGAACGCTCAGAAGCGAGAATACCTTATCAAAACCGAACGTTCAACAGAATAAGACCGAACGCTCAAAATTCCAAAACTTAAAACTATCAAGCCAAGACCGAACGCTCACAATTAGAATCAAGGAAAGACCGAACGCTCACAATCAGAATTAAACCAAAACCGAACGCTCACAATGAGAATTAAACTATGATTGAACGGTCAAAATCCAATCCTAAGAATACCAACTAACGGCCGAACGCTCACAATCACAATTAACCAAGGCCGAACGCTGACTAATACACCGAAACCGAACGTTTAGAGATCCAGACTTAATAGTATCAACTTAAGGTCGAACGATCAAGATTAAACTTAAGAATCCGTTAAGGACGAACGACTGCAATTTCTATTACCAAATACCGAACGCTCAAGATCACGTAAATATCAATTTAGGGACGAACGCCTAAAATTACTAATTCCTGTATACAGTTGGGACGAACGTCTAATATATCACTGCAAACGAACGAACGCTCGTTAACACAAAACCGAACGCTCATGCTATTTTGGCCGACCACTAATTGGTCGAGCCATTTGGACGAACGTCCAATTTGGCTCACCAAATTGGACGAACGCGCGATCTGCAGAGTTCTGCAGAATCGCACCAGATTTCCGGAGAGAAACCAGAAACCCCATTTTCATCCCCTTCTTCCCAGATTTGCTTCAACAACAATATTCTACCATCACTCATACAGATTCATACACAACAAAGTCACTCTAAGTACGAAATTTGTTCATCAACGACACTATATTATAGATTTCAGTACACACATACATGGTTCATAAAATCCAGAAAAAAGGATCTAGCTCCCCTTACCTCTTGAAGACCTCCTTGAATCTTGAATCTCTCTCCCAAGGTCTCCTTGAAATTCCAGAGCTCTCCTCTCACTCTTCAGATTTTTGCAGCAAAACTCCAATTCTTCTTTTCCCGAAATTGCAGCAAGCCTCTCCCTTCTCCAGATGCAGCATCCAACCCCTTCAATCCACGATTTCTACCTTTAAGAAGGAAGAAATGGTGCTCCCCATAGCCACTCCTCAGTGCTATGCCCACCAACAAAGGAGATGATGGTGTCTTTGGTGGCTGGAGCACTTTCAAAGTGGGAAGACCCCACCATCCACCAGCTGCTGTTGCCACTTGAAGCGCCCCCTGTGACACCCGGGCACGGAGACGAGGGCGGGGAGTGACGCCGGTGCAAGAAGCATGGTGCAGGGGGCACAGACAAGGAGCGGCTCCTGGCAGCTTCGGGTGGAAGGGGTACATGGATGAATCGAACATACACCGGAATGAGAGGGATTTGGAGACTGTATAGGTATGGGACTATACAGTTGAAGGATAACTTAAAGGAATTGATTTGACTACTCATATCACCAAAATGCATTTACTTTTCGGTAGCCTGACTCATAAGAACTCCATGGTTAAGCGTGCTTAGCCTGGAGTAATTCTGGGATTGGTGACCTTCTGGAAAGTTTTCCCAGAAAGTGTGCGAGTGAGGACAAAGCACACTGGAAAGCCTGGTGGTGATCTGTGGGGGCAGTCAACGGTCCCTGCGAGTTGCCGGGACGTTACAGATGGTATCAGAGCCTAGCCTCTCCCAGTACGGTGTGGTTCGAGGACGAACCAGAGCGGAAGCTGGTGGGCATGTGACACCCAGGCACGGAGACGAGGGCGGGGAGTGACGCCGGTGCAAGATGCATGGTGCAGGGGGCATAGACAAGGAGCGGCTCCTGGCAGCTTCGGGTGGAAGGGGTACATGGATGAATCGAACATACACCGGAATGAGAGGGATTTGGAGACTGTATAGGTATGGGACTATACAGTTGAAGGATAGCTTAAAGGAATTGATTTGACTACTCATATCACCAAAATGCATTTACTTTTCGGTAGCCTGACTCATAAGAACTCCATGGTTAAGCGTGCTTAGCCTGGAGTAATTCTGGGATGGGTTTCCCAGAAAGTGTGCGAGTGAGGACAAAGCACACTGGAAAGCCTGATGGTGGTCTGTGGAGGCAGTCAACGGTCCCTGCGAGTTGTCGGGACGTTACAACCGAAGCCTATTAGACGAGTTCAAAAGCATATTTTTTACTAGTGAGATAATTAGACTGAGATAATAATTAGCTTTGAAATATTACAAATCACAATCAACTTTGAACATTTAAATGAAAATAATAGTCAAGTTTTCTTACTTTTGCAGCAGTTCAATAATGCATCCCCATTAACAGATGCCACAATTAGGAAGCTATGGCAAGAATGGGCAACATACCTTTTGGAGAGATGAAGTTAGGCTACAATAGTTTACTTTTAATTCTTTTTTGTTTTGATATTGATAGCTTTAGTTTTAGTTTTATTTGTCATAGTTTTAGCTGTAGTTTGAATTCTGAATAAATGAATTCTAGCTAGATATATCAAATGCAAAAACTGGTTTTCTAATTTTTAGGTGTGATAAAATTGAAAAAATGAAACTTTTATAAAAAAAATACACTAAAATGACGTTGGAATTTGCATTTCTCGATGTTAATTGACGTCGGACTTTGTCATTTTCGACGTCAATTAATATCAAAAAATGCACATTACGATGTCAAATCCCTTACCGTGCCATTCTAGGGGGGAAATTTCGCTGAGCGAGAAGGTGTGGTTGAACGATATTGACGTCAGTGATCCCATTTTCAAAAGTCAAATATCCCCTTCTCATTTCACAAAAACCAATATCTTGATCTTCGTTAAGCGTGAAAGGGATTGTGCTGGACACCGTAAGACTTCAGTTTACATAGTTTTTCGACATACATGGGTGACATAGTCCGAAATCAAATTAACATCTTTCAATCGACCTGATTTTAGATGTTAAAGGCCTAAAAACACCCACCTCGAAACCCTTTTTTACACTTAGTGAGTGTTGGTAATTCCATTTTGGTTGGTTATGAATTACCGAGTTTATGTGCCTACCCATTTTTAACACATGCTCCACTGGTTACTTTTTACAATAACATAAAATAAGTGATTTGCATTTTCTTTCTCACTCCCGCACAGAAGAGATAATGCATTGTTTACTTCAATTCTCCTTTTTAATAAGATGTCATTTATTATTACCCGTGATATTTTGATTTCATTCATATAACTACTTTGATTTGTTTTATTTCATTCATATAACTAGTTTAATTGATTATATATTTAAATAAGCTAATTGTCCAAATTTACACCTAAATTTTTCAATAATTATGATAAGAAAAATTCATTGATTCTTAAATGTGAGTAGACCTTTGACCTTCTTTCTTAATTTTCGTTTTTCATCCATTTCATTAATTTTATCCTTCAATCTCTAAATTTTCAAAGATAATTTGTAAATATATATATATATATATATATATATATATATATATATATATATATAAAAGAATTAAATCCAATGTATTATTTGAAAATCAATTTAAACTGTGCAGAATATATCAATTTAAAAAAAATTGTCTTTAATTTAAGAATGACATAAAATATGATGTAATCCTAAAAGTTAATTTTAAAAATTAACTGTTTCAATATTTAGAACTTGAGTTTAGACATCCACAAAATTTTAACGCTATTTTATGAACTCTAGATAATTAAGTACCCGAATCATATTCTTTTTTTTTTTTATATAAGATCCTATTTTGAGCTTTAAAATGATGATATAGAAGATATGTAACATCCCGGAAATATACAGTCATCAACTATATACTTAGAATAATCACATTAATCAATATGGCAAAACAGTTTAATAATACAGTAAGCAGATTGAATAAATGGCCGAACGGCCTTTCATTTAAAACAACGAGCGTTTACAAAGCAAGGAGGACGAACGGTTTACAAGAATTGACCGAACGTTCCAATATATATATACAGCAACAAAAGAGCGCTCGCTCACAGACGCTCGCTACTCTAATCAAACTAACTAAATAACCGAACGCCTCACTGTTCGGCCTTCACCTCAACTTCTACTAAATTTTCTTCAGTAACGAGTTCCTCTTCAAGAGTTTGCTCCAGAGACGCATCTCCCTCTGCTCACATCCACACGGATGATCATTGCATTTGACAAGACGGATATACATAGACAAGACAACACGAAGGAAATGCAAGGGTAAGCTTATTGAATTTAATTCAAGTCAAACATACAATTTATACTTATTAATCATATCAAATACATCACAACACATGCATCCACTACATACAATAACTCAAATCAAACTTCCTGATACTAGACAGACCGTCCGGACATGTATGAATTCTGTGTAGCTACGACGTCCGTGCACCCAGGTGGAAGAGCTGGAATACTCGTCAGCTGCCACCTGAGGTTAGTCCGTTCCGTTCAAGTTACAGTTATGAACTAGGACCTCCTGCCATTCCCACGCATGACATGCTCATCTCTACTTGAGAACGAGCACTCACGGAATATCAGGATGAACCGCCAGCTAAGCTTGCCACATTCATACTTTACAAATCTCACTTTCCAACCAAGAGTCGTTCCTCCCTGGAACGCTCGTTCAAATTCCACAATCACAATTTCATTCATCATGGTGTTCGCACATCTTAATTCATCCTCTTAAATACATTTTCATTCTGTGTTCCACTCTCTTTAAAAGACGAACGTTCACTCCTTTCCTAACTAGGACGAACGTTCAGATTAAAACCAAGAGAAGTTCATTTACAAAGGAATCAAGCTGACTCATCTGTCAAGACGAACGTTATAATTTCAATCAGTTAGATGAACTGATCCTTAGAAAAATTAACTTAGAATAATTCACTTTACAAGATTTAATTCAAGAGACAAAACGCCAGTCAATGACGAGCGCTAAAATGAAACCTTTGGACGAACGTCACGAAAATATTGGACGAACGTTAATAGAACTTTTGGACGAACGCTAATTAAATTTATGGACGAACGCTATTTCAATTCAGGACGAATGCCATTACCGTTTGCTAATAATTTAGAGAATGAACGAACGTTCGGTATATGACCGAGCGTTCTTTATCACATCCGTATTGGGACGAGCGTTCGGTATCAGACCGAGCACTACTTATCATTTACACTGTTTAGGACGAACGTTCGGTCTAAGACCGAACTCCACTTCAGGACGTACGCTTTTAGATAGGGAATTTCCATTGATTCAAAATTTCAGAAGTTTGGGATTTCTATAAGTTAAGATATTTAAAATTCATGTCTTGCAATTTGACTAAGTGTTCAAAAGGAGGTTATCAAGCTTCTCAAATCTCACGCAACACTCATAAAGAGTACATTTGGCCAAATGCTCAAACATAAAGCTATTTAAGAGGGCGTTCGTCCTCAAAGGGAGTCCTTTCCAAATGAAAGGGTCCGACTACGTCAAGAATTTACTGCTAATACCGAACGGTCAATGACCGTATCGATAACAAACGTTCAATTTCATGCACTTTTCATATAAAAATCCTCTTTTACAGTAACTCATTTTCCAGTTATAACTTACATTCATTCAATTAATCATATCACAGTATACTCTAAACTTCTCAATCTTTGAATCAACATCATATACCAGCATCAATTATCAGGGTCACATTACATACAATTTACAGAACATTCATACACACAAACGTATAGTTCCCAGTACATACATGCAACACTTTCACATATCATTTCAGCATCATATTCATATACTCAAAAGTCAAATATCAGAAATCATACTTTCAAACATCACATAACGCGCATGCAGTACAGGCATCACATGAATTAAACCAATAAGCTTCCCTTACCTGGATTGGAAACGTGCTTTCGTTCTTTAAAAGAAAACCAGATCCCAGTATCAACTCTTCTACCCTTTTTCGTTCGAAAACCCAAAACTCTTCAACTAAAAATTCAGAAAACCAATACTGGTTCAGAGAAGGTGCATGCAGATTTAAAACGAGCTTGCATGTGGAAAAATGAAGAGTGGTTGAGGACGTGAAACTTACCCGTTTCAGAATCCAAAACCAATCGGTTTGATGGAAAGCTCACGGTGCAGTGCTGATTCTCACGGTGCTGAAACGTGAACGGAGAAAAGGAGGGTGAGTTGCAGAAGAGGGAAGACGGAGGGTTCTAGAGAGAAGGAGGAGAAAATGAGGGTTTGGTTTTCTGAGGAAGATGAAAGAGCACGCAGAGAAGGGAAGAGTGTTTCAGAAAATTAGTTTCTCTTCCCAAGTCAAACGGACATTCTCTCCTGCGCTGCCACTTGGCTTCCACTATCAAACTCAGAACCTTCCAATTTGACACCTGGCGATGGCATGCAGAGTGAGGGCGTGTGCTTCTTTAATGGCACAGAACACGTGTCACACGTATTAACGGAAGCAGGGAGGTGACTAAGCAGAATAATTAATGGGGCGTGACAATCCCCCTAACTAAAAAAATTTTCGTCCTCGAAAATGGAAGACTTACCAGGGAATAGATGAGGGTATAGGTCCTTCATGGCATCCTCAACTTCCCAAGTAGAATCACCAGTTTTGTCGTCCCACAACACTTTCACCAAACGAACATCCTTCCCTTTGTATAGCCTGGTGCGTTCGTCTTCAATGCGAATTGGCTTCATTTCAAACGTTCGATCTTGGCGCAGTTGAATGTTTTCCAGCTCCAATATGTGCGAGGGATCAGCTACGTACTTCCGAAGTTGCGAGACGTGAAACACTGGATGAAGGTTGGATAACTGTGGAGGTAAAGCCATCTCGTATGCAACTGGTCCAATCTTCCTTGTGATCTGGTACGGCCCTACGAACTTGGGAGATAATTTCTTTGATCTCAATGCCCTTCCTACTCCAGTAGTTGGATGCAGCCTCAAGAAAACGTGATCACCATCTTTGAACTCCAAAGGTCGTCTCCTCTTATCTGCGTATGATTTCTGCCTGCTTCTGGACGTCCTCAATCTGTCTTGAATTAATTTCACCTTCTCAGTTGTTTGTTGAACAAGCTCCGGTCCTGTTAATATGTTCTCTCCTTCTTGAAACCAGCAAAGAGGTGTGCGACATTTGCGTCCGTAAAGTGCTTCAAAGGGAGCCATTCCAATGCTTGACTGGAAACTGTTGTTGTAGGTGAACTCAACTAAAGGCAAGACTTCATCCCAAACGCCCATGTGATCAAGTACGCATGTCCTCAACAAGTCCTCTAACGTCTGGATTGTTCTCTCGGATTGACCGTCCGTTTGAGGGTGGTATGCTGAACTCATTTGGAGTTTGCTGCCAAGTTCATTTTGCAAAGACTACCAAAACCGAGAGGTGAACCTTGTGTCTCGGTCAGAGATGATGCTGGATGGCACTCCATGTAGACGAACGATCTCTTTAATGTAGAGCTTTGCCAAGTTAGTCAATGACATCTTCAGGTTAACTGGTAGGAAGTGAGCACTCTTTGTTAAGCGATCCACTATCACCCAAATGGAATCGTGATTCTTGAATGTGCGAGGCAAGTGTGTCACGAAATCCATTGAGATGCTGTCCCACTTCCATTCTGGAATCTCCAAAGGTTGCAGTAGGCCGCCCGGTCTTTGATATTCAGCTTTGGCACGTTGGCAAGTTAGGCATGATGCCACAAAACGTGAAACGTCACTCTTCATCCCTGGCCACCAGAACGACTTCCTGAGATCTTGATACATCTTAGTCATGCCTGGATGCATGCTAAGACGGCTGTGATGACCTTCTTCTAAAATAATTCTCTTCAGCTCGCCATCATTGGGAATGCACGTACGTCCCCTGTAACGTAACATGCCGTCCGTTCCAGCGTTAAAATGCTTGGTTTGATCCGTACCGAGCGCACTAAAAATCTTCACCAATTCCTCATCCTCTCGCTGTTTCTTCCAGATTCGGTCGAATACATCACTTGATATCCTTAAGGTGCAGCATTTAATACTGTTCGGCTCCAACTCGAACTGCAACCTCAGGTCTCGGAAACTCTCCACCAAACTTAGCTCTTTAACCATCATTGCCGAGACATGAACCGCCTTCCTACTTAGAGCATCCGCCACAACGTTCGCTTTACCAGGGTGATAAAGCAACTCAAAGTCATAATCCTTAAGAAATTCCAGCCACCTTCTTTGCCTCATATTCAACTCTTTTTGATCAAAGAGATACTTGAGACTCTTATGATCACTGAAGACTTGGAAAACGGATCCATACAAGTAATGCCTCCAAATCTTCAAGGCAAAGACTACTGCTGCCAGTTCTAAATCATGGGTTAGATAATTCCTCTCATGTATCTTCAACTGCCGAGAGGCATACGCCACTGCCTTCTTCTCTTGCATGAGAACGCACCCCAAACCTTGGTGAGATGCATCACAGTAAACCTCAAATGGTTTGGCAGTGTCAGGAATCACTAGAACTGGAGCGTTCGTCAACTTATTCTTCAACTCTTGGAAACTGGATTCACACTTATCGGTCCAGGCAAATGGATGATCCTTCCTGGTCAGCTGTGTTAACGGGCCTACTATCTTAGAAAATCCTTCTATGAAACGCCTGTAGTAACCCGCCAATCCAACAAAGCTCCTCACTTCCGTGACCGAACGTGGGCTTTCCCATTCTAAAACTGCTCGTACCTTAGCCGGATCAACTGAGATTCCACCCGCGGACACCACATGACCCAAGAACTGTACCTCCTTCATCCAGAATTCACATTTAGACAACTTAGCATACAGCTCTTTTTCTCTCAACACTCCAAGTACCAATCTCAAGTGCTCTTCATGTTCTTCACAGCTCTTGGAGTAGATGAGAATATCATCAATGAACACCACCACAAACTTGTCTAAATATGGCCTGAAGATGCGGTTCATGTAGTCCATGAAGACTGCTGGAGCGTTCGTCACACCGAACGGCATTACCACGTACTCATAGTGTCCGTAACGTGAACGGAAGGCTGTCTTCTGGATGTCTCCTTCCTTAACACGAATATGGTGATAGCCCGATCTCAAATCTATCTTTGAGAAAACGCTCGCTCCATGCAATTGATCCAGCAAGTCGTCAATGCGAGGCAGTGGGTATTTGTTCTTGATGGTCAGCTTATTCAATTGACGATAATCAATACAAAGCCGAGAGCTGCCATCCTTCTTCTTTACCAACAACACTGGCGCTCCCCAAGGGGACACGCTTGGACGGATGAACCTCTTGTCCATCAATTCTTCAATTTGCTTTTTAAGCTCAACCAATTCAGCAGGCGCCATTCTATATGGTTGAACGGATATGGGAGCTGCGGTTGTTACCAGATCAATGGTAAACTCCACTTCACGAACGGGTGGCAATCCAGGCACCTCATCAGGGAAAACATCTAGAAATTCATCTACTACTGAACGTGCTTCTCTCCACTTAGAATGCGTTCATTCAGAACCTTCAGATTCATTATCCGCGTGAGTCATGATCAAAAAGCAACTGGCTCCTTCCATTATATCTTCTTTCCACTGACCGAGCGTTACTCCCAACTCTTCCTCATCTTCTTCAGGAAAAATTAACTTCTTAGCTCCACAATCTATAAGAATGCGATTGGTATTCAGCCAATCCATTCCCAGAATTAATTCTAAGTCCTTGAGAGGCAAACATATCAGGTTCACCTTATATCTACGCCCTTCTACCTCAATAGGACATCTAACACACATTGTAGACGTCCTAACCTCTCCAGCTGCTGGTGTTGATACCACCAAGTCAAACTGCATCTCACTCTCGGTTAATCCCAGCTTATCAACGCACGCCTTCGATATGAAGGAGTGTGTCGCCCCCGAATCAAACAACACACAACAATCCATTCCATACAACAAGCAATTGCCAGTGACGAGCGTACCTGAGCTCGCTGCTTCTGCACCAGTGATCGCATATACACGTCCCACAGCTTGGGCTCGTCCACCACCCCTAGTCTGATTTCTTCCTGTGTTGGGTGGCCTCATCAATGCACGTCCACCCATATTACACTCGTTCTCCAGGTGGCCATGTCTTCTACAACGAGTGCAATATTTTACTCCCACCAATTGAGGACAAGATGACTTGTAATGGGGTCCTCCACATTGAAAACATTTTACTGCCCCTGATTGTCCCGACTGCCCAGCAACTACCACTGCTTGCGATCCCCTTGACTGTCCTGGACGCGCATATGGAGTAATATTCCGAGTCATATTTGGTCTTGTCAATATCGGTCCCCTGGATGTCTGTTGCTTCTTACGCTGCTCAGCTTCAGCCATGTTCTTCTCCAATATCTTTGCCCTTTCAACCAATGCAGGAAATGAACGTATACACAAGCTAGAGATTAACACCTTTAGATCGCTCCTCAAACCATTCTCAAATTTCCTACACTGCCATTCCGCATTGGTTGCCATGGTATTAAAACGAACCAAGTGCTTAAACTTGTTCGTATATTCAGAAACGGTCATCCCTCCTTGTGTCAACTGTAGAAACTCCACCTCTTTGGCGAAACGGACACTATCTGGAAAGTATTCTTCATAGAATTTGCTCCTGAAAACTTCCCAAGTAATAGGACTGTGAGCGTCTATTAATAAGGCCCTCACGCTCGCCCACCAGTGGCTCGCTTCTCCCGTTAGTAAGTATTCTGTGAATGCTAAGCGGTTCTCATCTGGGCACATCTTAGCGTTGTAAATTTTCTCCATATCACGCAGCCATTGGTCTGCCTCATCAGGAAGGCACGTCCCACTGAACTTGGCTGGACGGTGTTGGAGAAAGCTCTCCAAACTCCACTCGGCATGTGGTTGGGCAGCGCTGGAAGAGGACGCTCCAGGCGTACCTCTAGTGGCAGCAATAATCTCCATTAGCTGCCTCTGCGTGGCTTCAGAGTTGATACGTGCGGCCTCCAAACTCTGTAGAGCAGCAGCGTTCTGCTCCATAAGGGTAGTATTTTGTTGATGCAACCGTTCGATTACAGCCTCCAACATCCTATTGTTGTTGGGAGCGTCAGACTCGTTAGGCTGTGGTGGAGGAGGAAGTCTAGGGGCCATTCGTTCTCTGGTTCATCAGAAAACGAGCGTTAGAATTGTTCAAGAGTTAAAAATAATAACTCATCAAATACATAATAAGCACACAGCAAAAACGCAATGCACTCATAACCTACAGTGTCCTTAGAAGAACAAAACTGCTCTGATACCAATAATGTAACATCCCGGAAATATACAGTCATCAACTATATACTTAGAATAATCACATTAATCAATATGGCAAAACAGTTTAATAATACAGTAAGCAGATTGAATAAATGGCCGAACGGCCTTTCATTTAAAACAACGAGCGTTTACAAAGCAAGGAGGACGAACGGTTTACAAGAATTGACCGAACGTTCCAATATATATATACAGCAACAAAAGAGCGCTCGCTCACAGACGCTCGCTACTCTAATCAAACTAACTAAATAACCGAACGCCTCACTGTTCGGCCTTCACCTCAACTTCTACTAAATTTTCTTCAGTAACGAGTTCCTCTTCAAGAGTTTGCTCCAGAGACGCATCTCCCTCTGCTCACATCCACACGGATGATCATTGCATTTGACAAGACGGATATACATAGACAAGACAACACGAAGGAAATGCAAGGGTAAGCTTATTGAATTTAATTCAAGTCAAACATACAATTTATACTTATTAATCATATCAAATACATCACAACACATGCATCCACTACATACAATAACTCAAATCAAACTTCCTGATACTAGACAGACCGTCCGGACATGTATGAATTCTGTGTAGCTACGACGTCCGTGCACCCAGGTGGAAGAGCTGGAATACTCGTCAGCTGCCACCTGAGGTTAGTCCGTTCCGTTCAAGTTACAGTTATGAACTAGGACCTCCTGCCATTCCCACGCATGACATGCTCATCTCTACTTGAGAACGAGCACTCACGGAATATCAGGATGAACCGCCAGCTAAGCTTGCCACATTCATACTTTACAAATCTCACTTTCCAACCAAGAGTCGTTCCTCCCTGGAACGCTCGTTCAAATTCCACAATCACAATTTCATTCATCATGGTGTTCGCACATCTTAATTCATCCTCTTAAATACATTTTCATTCTGTGTTCCACTCTCTTTAAAAGACGAACGTTCACTCCTTTCCTAACTAGGACGAACGTTCAGATTAAAACCAAGAGAAGTTCATTTACAAAGGAATCAAGCTGACTCATCTGTCAAGACGAACGTTATAATTTCAATCAGTTAGATGAACTGATCCTTAGAAAAATTAACTTAGAATAATTCACTTTACAAGATTTAATTCAAGAGACAAAACGCCAGTCAATGACGAGCGCTAAAATGAAACCTTTGGACGAACGTCACGAAAATATTGGACGAACGTTAATAGAACTTTTGGACGAACGCTAATTAAATTTATGGACGAACGCTATTTCAATTCAGGACGAATGCCATTACCGTTTGCTAATAATTTAGAGAATGAACGAACGTTCGGTATATGACCGAGCGTTCTTTATCACATCCGTATTGGGACGAGCGTTCGGTATCAGACCGAGCACTACTTATCATTTACACTGTTTAGGACGAACGTTCGGTCTAAGACCGAACTCCACTTCAGGACGTACGCTTTTAGATAGGGAATTTCCATTGATTCAAAATTTCAGAAGTTTGGGATTTCTATAAGTTAAGATATTTAAAATTCATGTCTTGCAATTTGACTAAGTGTTCAAAAGGAGGTTATCAAGCTTCTCAAATCTCACGCAACACTCATAAAGAGTACATTTGGCCAAATGCTCAAACATAAAGCTATTTAAGAGGGCGTTCGTCCTCAAAGGGAGTCCTTTCCAAATGAAAGGGTCCGACTACGTCAAGAATTTACTGCTAATACCGAACGGTCAATGACCGTATCGATAACAAACGTTCAATTTCATGCACTTTTCATATAAAAATCCTCTTTTACAGTAACTCATTTTCCAGTTATAACTTACATTCATTCAATTAATCATATCACAGTATACTCTAAACTTCTCAATCTTTGAATCAACATCATATACCAGCATCAATTATCAGGGTCACATTACATACAATTTACAGAACATTCATACACACAAACGTATAGTTCCCAGTACATACATGCAACACTTTCACATATCATTTCAGCATCATATTCATATACTCAAAAGTCAAATATCAGAAATCATACTTTCAAACATCACATAACGCGCATGCAGTACAGGCATCACATGAATTAAACCAATAAGCTTCCCTTACCTGGATTGGAAACGTGCTTTCGTTCTTTAAAAGAAAACCAGATCCCAGTATCAACTCTTCTACCCTTTTTCGTTCGAAAACCCAAAACTCTTCAACTAAAAATTCAGAAAACCAATACTGGTTCAGAGAAGGTGCATGCAGATTTAAAACGAGCTTGCATGTGGAAAAATGAAGAGTGGTTGAGGACGTGAAACTTACCCGTTTCAGAATCCAAAACCAATCGGTTTGATGGAAAGCTCACGGTGCAGTGCTGATTCTCACGGTGCTGAAACGTGAACGGAGAAAAGGAGGGTGAGTTGCAGAAGAGGGAAGACGGAGGGTTCTAGAGAGAAGGAGGAGAAAATGAGGGTTTGGTTTTCTGAGGAAGATGAAAGAGCACGCAGAGAAGGGAAGAGTGTTTCAGAAAATTAGTTTCTCTTCCCAAGTCAAACGGACATTCTCTCCTGCGCTGCCACTTGGCTTCCACTATCAAACTCAGAACCTTCCAATTTGACACCTGGCGGTGGCATGCAGAGTGAGGGCGTGTGCTTCTTTAATGGCACAGAACACGTGTCACACGTATTAACGGAAGCAGGGAGGTGACTAAGCAGAATAATTAATGGGGCGTGACAAGATACAAAACAATTTCAGATCAACATGAAAGGACTAAATCAAAATCTAGACAAGTCAAATCCCACGAATATTAGAATTATGTTATAAGTAAATATTGTTCAAACAAGCAAGATCGAAAACATTGAAATATGTTGACACATGCAAACCAAAAACACTTAAATATAGAAAAATGTCTTTGTTTACTAGTAACTTAGATAATTAACTATGATCATGTAGCTACTCTTCACCAACTTGAGTTGTACATCAGTCTTTTCATGAACGGTAGCACTCTTACATGTCTGGTAACAAACCTTTCAGCCTCAGAAGGTTGAGCCAAATGTACAAGAGATGCTATTTCATCCTCTCCCCATATATCTTCAAGGGGTCCATCTGGTTGTCTGCTTGCTTCTAGTAGTGTCTCTATCATTCATGCACCTCAAGCACGTTCCTGTTTCACAATATATAAGCTTTTCCATACTCGATCACTAGTGTAAAATAAAACACTTTTATACCGGTTAAAATAGGCTTTTTATATCTGTTTTTGAGTTGGTATAGAAGTAAGGGGTATAAAATGTTTTTACTTTTTTACACCTGTTACAAGTCAGGTATTAAAGTATGCTATTTGTACCTAACATTCTGGAACAAGTATAAAAGAATCTCACTTTTATACCTGCTGGTCATAGAATAGGTATAAAAGAATCTCACTTTTATACCTAGTGATGTTATAACCGGTATAAAAAATGCAAAAGTTTTTATACCTGTTTTGGCTTTAACCAGTGTAAAAAATGACTTTTTTTTAAAATGTTTGATTTGTTTGTACTATTATCCAGACGTGCCTAAAATTCAATTCCATAATATAGTTTAAATAATCAATAACAAACAAAATAATTAATATCGTTTCTATTAACACATCAAAATATAATATTTACCCAACAAAATTTCTAAGTATATATTTACATAACATAGTTACTTAACATCGTTACATATAAAATAGTTTCTAAATACAAAATGTAATATTGAAACATCTAATCATTTACAAATGATTAAAAAAAATGCGGCCCACTACTTTCGAATATCCTTTATAACATGTTGCTTCATTGGAGATGTGTCATCAAATATCTACACATTGAATAGTTTGAGTCAAGTAAAACATTAAATAAGTACTTAGGCTACCAAAGACATCATGATCCACTGATACAACAGCTACCAAAGAAGCATTTAGGCTATCACTTAAAAATGAAAAAATAAGCATCAACAAACTATTAAGGAGTAAATTAATAGAGAGCATCACACACCAAATTTGTGTGTTGATTTATTTCCTTACCGTATACAAAGCATTTTGCCACAAACTTGCATTTGGCATATACATTTTCAATCTTCTCAAGAGCAATATACTCGCCTTGAGCCATGTAACATCCCAAAATATAGTAATACCATAATTCAGAATTAATTACAATTAACAGTGAACAGTAAACAGTCTTAATATTAACAGTAAACCAAGGTTCAAAGCCTAACGGCTGGTGTACAAGTAACGAGCGTATCCAAGTGCAGAGAAAATAAAGCAGAACAACTTAAGGTTTCAGAGTTACAAATTTCAGCTCAAAATAACGAGCACTAATAACGAACGGTTTTACAAGATGATAACCGAACGTTCCAAAATGAGCTAATATATATATACAGTACTAAACTAACGAGCGCTCTAAGGCTCGGCTTTAACTTCAACTTCCACCAGATTTGCATCCTCCAAATTTTCTTCTTCCAGCATGACTTCAAGGGATGCATCACCATCTGCTCACATCCACAACGGATGATCATTGCATTTTGACAAGACGAAATCACATGGACAGTAGACAACACAAATGGAAAACGCAAGGGTAAGCTTATACTGTTTAATTAATACAACACACATACAGTTCGTAATTCGATTCACACATACATCAAGTAACATAATCATGTAATTTAACATAGAAAGATATATAAGACAGACCGTCCGGACTGTATGAACCATGTAGTTACAGGCGTCCTTGCACCCAAATGGTGTAGTAGCCGGGATATACCTAATCAGCTTCCATTTGAGGTAAATCCTTCGCCCCTGCTAAGTGAGGGATACGAAAGACCTCCTGCCATTCCCACACATGACTACCCCCTTCTACGTGAAGATGAGCATCACGGAATATCAGGATGGACCAAGCCAGCATTAACTAACCACAGTCATACTTTACCAATTCAATATTCAATCATATAAGAGACGTTCCTCCCTGGAACGCTCATCCAATATCCATAATCATAGATTCAATCCATATAGTGTTCACACTGTAATTCAATATGATGTAACATCAATTTCATCTTTAACTGTAAGAGAATAACAGAACGAACGTACAGTCCACTGAACACTCAGGACGAACGTCCAAATAACTTCACTGGATACTCAGGAAAATACTTAGAACGAACATAATTTCTGTGGATTCTGTTAAATGAACCGACTCGACTTGAAGTGTACTAGTACTTAGAAAATAATCATGGTAGAAACTTGAACCAGATTTAATGTACAAAGGAGGGTCAAGAACACTTAGAATTATTTTTCAAGAGATTTACATATGAATCAAATTCCAGGAATGGAACGAGCGCAAAGAAAAATGAATATTTAAATACTTTAAACGAACGCTATTTTATCAATTGAATATTCACTTAGTACGAACGCGAGGTAAAAGACCTAGCGAGATTCAGAACGGAAGCTCGTGATAAGACCGAGCGCTTATTGAGAACGGACGCTCGACATAAGGCCGAACGCTACGAATGACGAACGCTCGACATAAGGCCGAACGCTTATGAAAAACGAACGCTCGACATAAGGACGAGCTCTATCAAAGACGAACGTTCAACATAAGGCCGAACGCTAATTAGGACTAACGCCTCGGTATAAGACCGAGCGTTACTTATTCATAAAGTTTTAAATATTTAAATATTGCTGAGCTAGACGAACGCTCAGACATTCAATTTGGGACGCTCGTTCATGAGCAGAATTCCTTCCAAATGAAAGAATCCCAATCTAAGTTACTTTACTGAAATGCCGAACGGTTTAAGACCGTACAGGGACGAACGTCATTTATCAGTGGGAAAGAATGAAATTTCAGATTTCTCAACCTTAGCAAAATTTTCCAGATTTCCAATTTATAACTTTATAACTTTCATTCCAGATTTAATTCACCTTAAACATCATCATCATACAGATTTCAACATTTGAATCATTCCAACTATACAATCACCATACTCCATTTATACATGATCAGATCAACATGCATTTAATCAAAATCAAAAACAACATACATAATACATACAAGCAGTATTTGTTCATGACAGATTAAACCAACATCAGAAATCATATCAGATATCAGTAACCGTTCATAACAGCTCAAACATCAGACTTTACATACATGCAACTCATATCACAAAATCAAGCAGTATGAATTAAACTTATAAGCTTCCCTTACCTGATCTAGCAGTGCACTTCCAAATGCTTAGAGTTTCTCTCGTGCTCTCACGGCTTTCTATCAGAAATTCACTCAACCACTTCAACTTAATCTAACACACCAAAAATCGTAAACAGATCAGACTTCTAACTCATGCATGCAACCAGAATTTTGGTTTGCATGAACTAAATGGACGAAGGTGCAAAGACGAGAACTTACCAGTTCAGTTCTCAATTTTGTTCGGATCAGAATGAGGTTCACAGTGCAGGGAAGGTTTCTATGGTGTCTGAAATGAGATCAGAGGTTTGATGGTGAGTTATCTTAAAGAGAAGATGAAAACGGTTTAAAGAGAGGGCAAAGAATTTGGAAGCAGAAATTCTGAGAAGAAGATGAAGCATGCAGGAGGAAGAGGGAGAGTTTTTCAGAATTATTTTTCTCTTCCCATTGCAGAATAAACTCCCCAACCTCCACACGCCACTTGTCTCCCCCTAACCTTCTCAGAATGCTCCAACCGTGACACATGGCAGGCGCATGCAGTGGAAGTGTGAGTGCATTTTGACGTGTCACGGTGCATTAAAATAGTGATCAGAGAATGAATTAGTGTGTATTAATTTATCAGGTTCTCACATTCCCCCTAACTACAAAAATTTTCGTCCTCGAAAATTCTAAAGCTTACCAGGGAATAGGTGAGGGTACAATTTCTTCACAGCCTCTTCCACCTCCCATGTTGAGTCACCAGTCTTGGCATTCCACACCACCTTCACAAGACGAACATCTTTGCCTTTGTAGAGTCTGGTGCGGCTGTCTTCCACACAAACAGGTTGCATCTCCAGTGTCCGGTCGGGGCGAATTTGGATGTCTTCTAACTCCAGTACGTGTGATGGATCAGCTATATACTTCCGGAGTTGTGAAACGTGAAAGACTGGATGAAGGTTGGACAGTTGAGGAGGTAAAGCTAGCTCATACGCCACTGATCCAATCTTCTTCAGAATCTGATAGGGTCCTACGTACTTTGGTGAAAGCTTCTTTGGACGAAGAACTCTTCCCACTCCAGTGATTGGATTCAACCTTAGAAAAACGTGATCACCAGCAGAGAACTCTAAGGGTCTTCTTCTCTTATCAGCATACGATTTCTGCCTGCTTTGAGACGTCTTCAATCGTTCTTGGATCAGTTTCACCTTCTCGGTTGTTTGCTGGATCAAGTCAGGTCCGGTTAACACATTCTCGCCTTCTTGGAACCAACACAAAGGAGTTCTACACTTCCTTCCATAAAGAGCTTCAAACGGTGCCATTCCTATGCTTGCTTGAAAGCTGTTATTGTATGTGAATTCAACAAGCGGCAGAACTTCATCCCATACTCCCATATGATCTATAACGCAAGTCCTCAACAAGTCTTCAAGAGTCTGGATGGTTCGCTCAGATTGGCCATCCGTCTGAGGGTGATAAGCAGAACTCATTTGCAGTTTGCTTCCCAATTCTCCTTGCAATGACTGCCAAAAACGAGATGTGAATCTCGTGTCCCGATCTGATATAATACTTGAAGGAACTCCATGCAGTCTAACAATCTCCTTAATGTACAATTTGGCCAAGTTTGTCATGGACATCTTTAAATTAACAGCCAGGAAATGGGCGCTCTTAGTCAATCTATCCACAATTACCCAAATTGAATCATGGTTTCTGACTGTACGTGGCAGATGAGTCACGAAATCCATGGAGATGCTATCCCACTTCCATTCTGGAATCTCCAATGGCTGCAGCAATCCTCCTGGTCTTTGATGTTCAGCCTTGGCTCTTTGACAGGTCAAACAAGATGACACAAAACGTGCAATGTCACTCTTCATCCCAGGCCACCAGAATGACAAACGAAGGTCCTGATACATCTTAGTCATGCCAGGATGCATGCTAAGACGGTTGTGATGTCCCTCCTCCATTATAATCCTCTTCAGCTCACTGTCATTTGGAATGCACGTTCTCCCCATATATCGCAGTAGACCGTCCGTTCCAGCATTGAACCCCTTAGCCTGATCTGTACCGAGCACGCTCAAGATTTTCACCAATTCTTCATCCTCACGTTGCTTCATCCAAATTCTGTCAAACACCTCACTGGAAATTCTAAGATTACAGCACTTTATGACGTTCGCTCCTAAATCAAATTGTAATCTTAGATCTCTAAAACTCTCCACCAAGTTCAGCTCCTTCACCATCATTGCAGAAACTCTTACAGCCTTCCTACTCAAGGCATCAGCCACCACATTAGCTTTTCCAGGATGATACAACAGTTCGAATTCATAATCCTTCAAGAATTCAAGCCACCTCCTTTGCCTCATATTTAATTCCTTTTGATCAAAGAGGTACTTGAGACTCTTGTGATCACTAAACACTTGAAACGTTGCACCATACAGATAATGCCTCCAGATTTTTAATGCAAACACGACTGCTGGTAGCTCCAAGTCGTGTGTGGGCTAATTCTTCTCATGGATTTTTAACTGCCTGGAAGCGTATGCCACTGCCCTTCTTTCCTGCATCAGTACACAGCCCAAACCTTGATAGGATGCATCACAATACACTTCAAAAGGTTTGGTTGTATCTGGAATGACCAACACAGGAGCGCTTGTTAATTTCCTCTTCAATTCCTGGAAGCTCTCCTCACATCTATCTGTCCAAGCAAACGGCTGGTCCTTCCTGGTGAGGTAAGTCAGAGGGGCTACTATCTTAGAAAATCCTTCAATAAACCGCCTGTAGTAGCCCGCGAGTCCCACAAAGCTCCTAATCTCCGTGACAGAACGTGGACTCTCCCAATCCAGCACTGCCTTCACCTTGGCTGGATCTACTGCAATACCACCAGCAGAAACAACGTGCCCCAAAAATTGGATCTCCTTCATCCAGAATTCACACTTTGAACGCTTGGCATACAGCTCTTTCTCCCTCAACACGCTCAAGACAATTCTCAAATGGTCTTCATGCTCTTCAAAGCTCTTGGAATAAATGAGGATGTCATCAATAAACACCACAACAAACTTATCCAAGTACGGTCTAAAAATTCTGTTCATGTAATCCATGAAGATTGCAGGTGCGTTTGTCACTCCAAAGGGCATCACCACATACTCATAATGACCATATCGAGACCGGAATGCAGTCTTCTGAATATCCTCCTCTTTCACTCTAATTTGATGATAGCCCGAACGTAAGTCAATCTTAGAAAACACACACGCACCATGCAACTGATCTAGAAGATCGTCTATCCTTGGCAGTGGATACTTGTTCTTGATGGTCAGCTTATTAAGTTGCCTATAATCAATGCATAGCCGTGAGCTGCCATCCTTCTTCTTAACCAACAACACAGGTGCTCCCCATGGTGAAGCACTTGGACGGATGCACCTCTTGTCCATCAATTCCTCAATCTGTTTCTTGAGTTCGGCCAACTCAGCTGGTGCCATTCTATATGGTTGAACCGAGATGGGTGCAGCAGTGGTTACCAAATCAATTGTGAATTCTACCTCACGGATGGGAGGTAGACCAGGTACTTCATCCGGAAAAACATCTGGAAATTCATCCACTACTGTTCGTCCTCCACTGTTATCAACATTGGATGAACGCTCCATCTCATTGCCTTCATACGTCATGATAAGGAAACAGCTTGCCCCCTCCATGATGTCCTCCTTAAACTGCCCAAGAGTGATTGACAGTTCTTCCTCTTCTTCATTTGGAAAGACTAACTCCTTCTTCCCACAATCTATAATAATATGGTTGGTAGCCAACCAATCCATTCCTAGAATTATTTCCAAGTCCTTCAAAGGTAAACAGATTAAGTTCACCTTATAACTATGCCCCTCAACCACAATAGGACATCTAATGCATACGGTAGATGTCCTAAGCTCTCCAGCCGCTGGTGTTGATACCACCAAGTCAAACTGCATATCCCTCTCCACTATTCCCAGCTTTTCAACACACGCCTTCGAGATGAAGGAGTGCGTCGCCCCAGAATCAAACAGTACATGACAAGGCATTCCAAACAGCAAGCATTCACCAGTTATAAGATTACCTGCGCTTGCTGCCTCCGCTCCAGTGATAGCGTACACACGACCTACTGCTTGTGCTCGTCCCCCCTGGGCTGATTTCTTCCAGCGTTTGGTGGTCTCATCACTGCTCTTCCACTCATGTTACACTCGTTCCCCACGTGTCCATTTCGTCCACATCGGTTGCAGTGTTTCCCTCCCACTAGTTGAGGGCAGGACGAACGATAATGCGGCCCCCCACATTGAAAGCAAGTTACATTTCCTTGTCCAGTTTGTCCGACAGGAATCAATGCTTGAGAACCACTCGTATTGGCTGATTGATTCGGACGAGCGTAAGGTAGTCTCCTTTGAACAGAACCTCCCCTGGACACCATTGGTCCCCTACTAACTTGTTGTTGCTTCTTGTGTCGTTCTGCCTCTGCCAAGTTCTTCTCCAACACCTTGGCCCTCTCAACCATAGCAGGGAACGTTCTGATACACAAACTGGAAATCACAACCTTTAGATCACTGCGTAGACCGTTCTCAAATTTTCTGCACTGCCACTCCTCACTAGCGGCCATTGTATTGAAGCGAATCAAGTGTTTGAACTTGTTCGTATATTCAGAAACTGACATTCCCCCCTGAACCAGCTGTAAAAATTCAACCTCCTTTGCAAAACGAACGCTGTCAGGGAAGTATTCTTCATAAAATTTATTCCTGAAAACTTCCCACGTGACTGGTTGTTGAGCGTCCGTTAAGATGGCTCTAGCGCTCGCCCACCAGTGGCTTGCTTCTCCCGTCAACAAGTACTCAGTGTACGCTAAACGGTTCTCATCCGGACACCTCTTAGCATTGAAGATCCTCTCCATATCCCTTAGCCACTGGTCTGCCTCATCAGGAAGGCATTTCCCACTGAATTTAGCCGGATGATGTTGGAGGAAACTCTCCAAACTCCATTCAGCTGCAGGCGGGGCAGCGTTAGAAGAAGACGCTCCCGGGGTGTGTCTGGTAGCAGCTAAGATCTCCATCAATTGCCTTTGCGTGTTTTCAGAATTGACACGCGAGGCCTCCAAACCTTGCATAGCAGCTTGGTTTTGCTGCATCAGGGTGGCATTCTGCTCCAGCAACGTTGTGTTCTGTTGATGCAGCCTTTCAACCACGGTTTCCAACAACCTAGTGTTGCTGGACGTATCGGACTCACTCGGTTGGGGAGGAGGAGGAAGTCTAGGCGCCATTAGTTCTCTGGATCAGAGAAAAACGAGCGTTAGTAAAGTTCAAGAGTTAAAACAATAACTCCTTAACACATAATAAGCACACAGCAAAAACGTAGTGCACTCATAACCTACAGTGTTCCTTAAAAGAACAAAACTGCTCTGATACCACTAATGTAACATCCCAAAATATAGTAATACCATAATTCAGAATTAATTACAATTAACAGTGAACAGTAAACAGTCTTAATATTAACAGTAAACCAAGGTTCAAAGCCTAACGGCTGGTGTACAAGTAACGAGCGTATCCAAGTGCAGAGAAAATAAAGCAGAACAACTTAAGGTTTCAGAGTTACAAATTTCAGCTCAAAATAACGAGCACTAATAACGAACGGTTTTACAAGATGATAACCGAACGTTCCAAAATGAGCTAATATATATATACAGTACTAAACTAACGAGCGCTCTAAGGCTCGGCTTTAACTTCAACTTCCACCAGATTTGCATCCTCCAAATTTTCTTCTTCCAGCATGACTTCAAGGGATGCATCACCATCTGCTCACATCCACAACGGATGATCATTGCATTTTGACAAGACGAAATCACATGGACAGTAGACAACACAAATGGAAAACGCAAGGGTAAGCTTATACTGTTTAATTAATACAACACACATACAGTTCGTAATTCGATTCACACATACATCAAGTAACATAATCATGTAATTTAACATAGAAAGATATATAAGACAGACCGTCCGGACTGTATGAACCATGTAGTTACAGGCGTCCTTGCACCCAAATGGTGTAGTAGCCGGGATATACCTAATCAGCTTCCATTTGAGGTAAATCCTTCGCCCCTGCTAAGTGAGGGATACGAAAGACCTCCTGCCATTCCCACACATGACTACCCCCTTCTACGTGAAGATGAGCATCACGGAATATCAGGATGGACCAAGCCAGCATTAACTAACCACAGTCATACTTTACCAATTCAATATTCAATCATATAAGAGACGTTCCTCCCTGGAACGCTCATCCAATATCCATAATCATAGATTCAATCCATATAGTGTTCACACTGTAATTCAATATGATGTAACATCAATTTCATCTTTAACTGTAAGAGAATAACAGAACGAACGTACAGTCCACTGAACACTCAGGACGAACGTCCAAATAACTTCACTGGATACTCAGGAAAATACTTAGAACGAACATAATTTCTGTGGATTCTGTTAAATGAACCGACTCGACTTGAAGTGTACTAGTACTTAGAAAATAATCATGGTAGAAACTTGAACCAGATTTAATGTACAAAGGAGGGTCAAGAACACTTAGAATTATTTTTCAAGAGATTTACATATGAATCAAATTCCAGGAATGGAACGAGCGCAAAGAAAAATGAATATTTAAATACTTTAAACGAACGCTATTTTATCAATTGAATATTCACTTAGTACGAACGCGAGGTAAAAGACCTAGCGAGATTCAGAACGGAAGCTCGTGATAAGACCGAGCGCTTATTGAGAACGGACGCTCGACATAAGGCCGAACGCTACGAATGACGAACGCTCGACATAAGGCCGAACGCTTATGAAAAACGAACGCTCGACATAAGGACGAGCTCTATCAAAGACGAACGTTCAACCTAAGGCCGAACGCTAATTAGGACTAACGCCTCGGTATAAGACCGAGCGTTACTTATTCATAAAGTTTTAAATATTTAAATATTGCTGAGCTAGACGAACGCTCAGACATTCAATTTGGGACGCTCGTTCATGAGCAGAATTCCTTCCAAATGAAAGAATCCCAATCTAAGTTACTTTACTGAAATGCCGAACGGTTTAAGACCGTACAGGGACGAACGTCATTTATCAGTGGGAAAGAATGAAATTTCAGATTTCTCAACCTTAGCAAAATTTTCCAGATTTCCAATTTATAACTTTATAACTTTCATTCCAGATTTAATTCACCTTAAACATCATCATCATACAGATTTCAACATTTGAATCATTCCAACTATACAATCACCATACTCCATTTATACATGATCAGATCAACATGCATTTAATCAAAATCAAAAACAACATACATAATACATACAAGCAGTATTTGTTCATGACAGATTAAACCAACATCAGAAATCATATCAGATATCAGTAACCGTTCATAACAGCTCAAACATCAGACTTTACATACATGCAACTCATATCACAAAATCAAGCAGTATGAATTAAACTTATAAGCTTCCCTTACCTGATCTAGCAGTGCACTTCCAAATGCTTAGAGTTTCTCTCGTGCTCTCACGGCTTTCTATCAGAAATTCACTCAACCACTTCAACTTAATCTAACACACCAAAAATCGTAAACAGATCAGACTTCTAACTCATGCATGCAACCAGAATTTTGGTTTGCATGAACTAAATGGACGAAGGTGCAAAGACGAGAACTTACCAGTTCAGTTCTCAATTTTGTTCGGATCAGAATGAGGTTCACAGTGCAGGGAAGGTTTCTATGGTGTCTGAAATGAGATCAGAGGTTTGATGGTGAGTTATCTTAAAGAGAAGATGAAAACGGTTTAGAGAGAGGGCAAAGAATTTGGAAGCAGAAATTCTGAGAAGAAGATGAAGCATGCAGGAGGAAGAGGGAGAGTTTTTCAGAATTATTTTTCTCTTCCCATTGCAGAATAAACTCCCCAACCTCCACACGCCACTTGTCTCCCCCTAACCTTCTCAGAATGCTCCAACCGTGACACATGGCAGGCGCATGCAGTGGAAGTGTGAGTGCATTTTGACGTGTCACGGTGCATTAAAATAGTGATCAGAGAATGAATTAGTGTGTATTAATTTATCAGGTTCTCACAAGCCAACTTAAATATATTTTTCTTCCTGTAACAAAATTTAAGCTTTCATTCATATGCTTGACAATTTCAGTCAATGTTGTAAAAACTGGGTCGGGTAAGTAGACAGGAAACTAGGGGTGTCAAGACTCAAAGCCCATCCTACAGAAGTTAAATATATAAATTATAAAAGTTAAATAGAGACAGTATGCAGTTATAAGTCTCATAGCAACAGAACTCATTGAACACAATACAATGGCACATAAAAGTTCCTTCTGTAAAGTGTCATTCAAGTCTACTCATTGAACAGAGCATACTTGTGGCCTGATGAATTAAAGGTTAAACAAAGATTCAATCTAATGCCAGGTGGTAAGTTAAGAAGCCGTGTGTGTCATATTAATTATGGATTATAACTAGTAATTAGAATGATGCTATCTCACCTGTCAATAATTTTTAGTCTACCACCACGTAACCACGTTGCAATATCTTCGGTATGAAGCCATCCATCTTCATCAATGACTTCTCTCCTGCACAATTGGATTGAAAATCAAGTAGTTTCAAATATGACAAGGTAAATTTCATTCACAAGCACATAGCATGAAAGGTAGTTACGTCTGAGTTTCATCTTTGTGATAACCTAGAAACACAAGGGGACCCCTGACACAAATTTCACCACGGGGATTGGGCTGATCATCAGATGTATAGTTCATTTGTGGAACATCCACAAGTTTTATCTCTGAAACAAAGAACAAAACTTGTGTTTTATTTCGGTAGAAACCTAACAATTGAGGACAAACAAATTCGAAAGGAAACGTGTGATTGTTGTTTGTTAGAAGCATTAAAAGGAAAATGGAAAGAAAAGGAAACTCAAAAAAGTGTATAGGTTGATGCTTCGTTACCTTTTCAACTGAAAACGTAGGTTGTTGTAGTGGGCTAATTTGAGCCTCTATAGTACTATGTCACCACAATCATAGGTTGTTAGCTACCATAACACTTTGCAAACACAAGCATTTCAAAGTGGCATTTCCCGAATAAAAGATTAATAGGTTTGGTAAGGAATTCAACTCAATAGATCTGAGTCCTCCAAGTACTATGTCACCACAATCATTTCCATCTTCATTTCTTGCAATTTCTTTGATTGATCCACAATTTCTTATGATTAGAGTCTCAAGTTTTACCAAACTTTTGAGTGTTGCAAACGTGAATAAATACTCCATCCTTTCGCTGTGAATCACATTAAATCTTTAAGATTGATGAATGACACTGCACAAGAAACTGTTCTTTCTACCAGAGGGCACTCGTGAAGCTTTAACAGTTCAAGTTTTTCAGTGTATGGTTGTACCCACGTGTGCTCTAAACCTATACACTCTAACTCCTTTAATTCGAACAAAGATAATCGTTTCAATCCAGCAAGTACTTTGTCGTGAACAAGAAGCTTTTGAGAAGGAAATATCTCCTTCAGACCAAAACATTTTTGCAAATTAAGACATGCTAAACTAGGTAGCTTGTGAAATAAATCAAAAGGCAGAGTATCATTCTCAATCTTATAATCCTCAAAGGTTGATGCACAAATATATATAATGAAAAGAAAATGATGCACAAAAGTGTTAAAATGTTGATGCTTTGTTAGCTTTTCCACCAAGAACAAAGGTTGTTGTAGCGGGCTAATTGGAGCCTCTATAAGTTCTTTATGACTGTCATCAGTATCTGATGTGAATTGCTTTAACTTAGGACAATAGGCCACACATAATGTATCCAATATGGGGCATTCCAGATAATGTTTTCCAGGATAAAAACAACTGAACAGTGACATATTCCAAAGATATAACCAGGTCAAACAAGGAAATTCAAACGTTAATGTCATTCCATGTTCCCTTTCATCTTCCTCTGCAACTATTTCTTCCAATTTTTCACACCTCTCCATTTCAAGTCTCTCAAGCTTTTCAAGACTTTTGGCAAGGGATGAAGACAAAAGTGTTACCAAGCTTCTACAACCATTGACAATCACTTCTTTCAAATGGGGAAAGCTGACAATTCCTCCGAGATTTTCCGTCCATACACATTTCAAATTTGACAAGTTGTTTAAAGTAAGTTTTTTCAAACTAGAGACTATTCCCTTTGTCTTGTCCTCAATCTCATCAATGTCAAATATTACCTTGACTACATTAGAACTATGCACATTCAACTTTTCTAAGTTCTTCAGGGAGTACATGAATTGGAATTACGATAGCTCTTTTGCATGCTGCATCAAATTCCAATTCTTTGAAACTTCCAAAGAAATTGTCTGAAATAGCAGGTTTTATGTGCTGAACTCCCGTCATCTCAAGATATTCATCAAGAATCATGTGCTTTGAATGGTTGAAAAATTCCTAAGAAAGCAAGAAATTCAATATCAGGGTATAATTAACAAGTTTCATAGCACTCATATTTAATTAATAAGATCACTCATAGTTATTCAAGTCTTATTTGGTAATAAGCGTACAACCCAATTATTTGTTATTACCATTATCATCATCATCATTATCATTGTTATTGTTATTATTATTATTATTTATGAGTTCCAATTATCTAAGATATTATACAATCTGTCCTATAATGTGTCCAACAACTTTGAATAAGGGACATCCTAAAGGGAATGTAATGGTTACGATAATAAAGAAAGAGGAGATGATTGTTGGATGAAAAAAACAACGATTGAATTCAAATATTAAATTCTCACCTGTTCGTGAAACAATCTCTCGATTGTTGTATTGAGATCGTTGTCAAAGGTTAAATCAGAATCTTTCGATAATACATTAGTCCCCGAAAACAATGGCAGATTTATTGTTCCAAGAGAGAAAGTTATCATATTGGGACATTTAGCTACCATCACAGTTTTCAAACACAAAGCATTGCAAAGTGGCATTCCCAGAATAAAACCTTAGTAGCCTTGGTAAGGAATACAGCTCAATTGATCTAAGTCGTCCAAATACCAATATTTCATCACAATCATCTCCGCCTTCACCTTTTACAATTTCTTTGATTGATTCACAATACTTTACACTTAAGGACTCAAGTTTCACTAAACTTTTGACTGTTGCAAATGTGAATAAATACTCCATTTGGTCACAGAATTCCACTTGCAACTCTTTAAGATTAATGAAAGACACTGCATAAGAAACTATTTTTTTTTTTAATCGAGGGCAGGAGTGAATCTTTAATGATTCAAGCTTTTCAGAAAATGGTTGTACCCACGTGTGCTCTAAATCTATCGACCTTAACTCTTTTAGTTTCAACAAGGATAATTGTTTCAATCCTCCAAGTGCTTTGTCGTGAACTTGAAGCTTTTGATAGGGAAATATCTCCCTCAGGCCAAAGAACTTCTGTACAATGAGACTTGTTAAACTAGGTAGCCTGTGAAAGAAATCAAAAGGCAAACTATATTTCTCATTGTTATCATCCTCAAAGTACAATCGAAAAAGATTTAGCTTGCAAAAGAGGTTTTTTGGCAAATGTGCATCTCACAACAACATAACATTTTTCTCATTGAGTGACAGTTTCATCAGTTTGGGAGAAGCCTGCCAATTGAGGCCAAAAAAGTTCAGAAGAGAATACATTGTTTGTGTTAGTTAGAAGATACAGAAGGAAAATATATAATGAAAAGAAAAGGAAGAACAAAAGAGTCAAAATATACATTACCAATATTTCAACCGAAAACAAAGGTTGTAGCACCATAATTGGAGCCTCTACAACTGTTACTTTCTGATTATCATCAAATTCGATGTGAATAGCTTTAGTTGAGGACAAGAGGCCACAAATAAGCTTTGTAACAAAGGACATTTCAGATAATTCCTTCCAGGGTAAAAGCAACTCAATAGTGGCACATTATCAACATATAACAACAACAAACAAGAGAATTTAAAAATTATTGTCATTCCATGTTCATTTCCATCTTCCTTCCCAACTATTTCTTCCAATTTCTCACACTCAGTTATTCCAAGTATCTCGAGCTTCTTAATATTTGTTGCAAGGGATAAAGGGAATAATGTTACCAAACTTCCACAACCATTAACTTCAACTCTATGCAAATTGGGAAAACTGACAATTCCTCCAGAGTTTTCCTTCCATACACATTTTAAATTTTACATCTTGTTTAAATTAAGCTTTTTCAAACGAAAGATCTTGAGCTCACTCTCATTTATGTCAAATATTCCTTGTGTTGGTTCACAATTCTCTACATTAAATTCTTCTAAACTCTTCGAGTAACGTAGTACATGAGAGGGAATCAAAATATTTCTTGTATATGCTCACCAAATTCCAATTTCTTTAAACAACAAAAAAAATTGTCTGGAAAAACAGATTTTCCGAGTCGAACATCTTTCCTCTCAGGATAATCAACAATTCTTGCATGCGTTGAATATTCAAAAGAAACCTTGAAAAGTCAAGAAACTAAATATCACAAACACAGGACAATTAATGATTGGATGAAGATATAAAAAGCTTTTATAGTAATCCTTATGGTATATGTATCCCCTTTAGTACATTAATTGGTTATAAAATAAATTTGGAATATGAAGAAAAGTGAAAAATACTTCTAATAATTGAAAGAGTATGATATAGGTCATCCTTTGTACATATTTGATTACGAAATTATGCTAAACACTTGGATATCAAATCAAACTTGATAATTCAAACAATAAACCTTGGTCTTTGAACATAAATCTACTTAAATCTATACAAAACGACACAATGTGCATGTGCTTCATAATATTTATGTAGTTTCTCACAATAATAGAATTATTAGTTACGAACAATTCCAATTAAATGAAAATTAAATTATTTGTGAAGGTATGATACAATTAAAATTTGTGATGGTCCATAAATATTTTCATGCATACCTGGTCTGAAAAATGTTTTTGTAGAGTGGCATTCAAATCTCCTCCCCAATACCATTTGTCTTTTTCTCCAGCTACAACATGTACCTTATGTAGGTTTGGAACACTTTGAACTTAGGAGAATTTTGTCATTTGAGGACATTCACTCACTATTGATTTTTCCAATAGTGGGAATTTTAACTCACTTATTGATAGCAAGAAACTTAAGAGATTTTGTAGAGACACCAATTCTAATGATTTTAATTGTTTAAATTCAATCTCTTGTACTTTTTCCACTTTATTTTCTGCAACGATTTCCACAGTCATTGGGCAGGAGCATACCTTCAACATTGTGAGTTGAACAAAAGTTTTAGCAGTTGAGGATGTCATTAAACTCCTCATTGATTTACAATTCATCACTTCTAAATATGTTAAGTAACTAAAAGTTACCGAAGATGACACTAAAATTTTCAGTTTCGTACAACGTTGAATGCTTAAGCGTTCCACCATTTGAAGAAGCACCTCATGCTCAAAGCCAATCTCCTCTAGAGACCACATGCTTTCTAGTTTCAGCTCTTTAACTTGCACAACACCACCAATTTTTTCACGTGAAATAAGACTTTTAAGAGCCCAAACCCTTTTTAAGTGACAAAGTTCCACTGTTAACCTTTTTAAATTGGGAAGTCTATGAAGAAACCAAAAGAGAATTTCATTATTCTTCAACCCATACAAAGTAAGTTCTTCTAGTTTGTGCTTTCTGTGAACATTAACAATGTATTTTTGCAACCACTCTGCTTCTTTCAAGCTCATTGACATATACTCCAAGTTGTATATCACCCAAATAAATAAATAAAAAGATTTATCAATATAAAAATATACCAATTAAACCATAATGTATTATTTTGCTTTAAAAGAAAAATAAAAGTCATATAAGGGATATCCTTATGAGGGGTTGCTAATTCATGTTTTCGTAAAAACAAGGCATGTTCTATATTTCCAATAGAAAATCTCTAAAAAGAATATGACTTGTATTTAAACAAACTCTGTGTACCTTTCTTGTAGCTAAAGTAATCGGTTGATCTTTTGAATTTATGATTTCTACAGTGAACCCTTCAAGCATGCTACAATCGGCTATATCTAATTTCTTCAATGATGGCCACTCCAAAGTGTGAGTTCATGAGTAGAAACTTCTCAAATCATATAAGTCTATAAATGATAGAGTGTGTAGATGAGGGAACTTAAAGTTGACATCACTTTCACTTGAATGTTGGTCACAAACAACAATCTCTTTCATTACCCAGTAGTTCCATACCTCAAGGACTTCTAGTTTTTCTAGGTCATTGGCAACAGAAATTGGAAAGAGGTATTTTAAAATTACACTATCAGCAATTTTTATGCGTTGCAAATTATTATATTTAAGTATTTCATCGATGTCATCCTTCCAAATGTTCACCGAATTTGGCAGCCTTTTTAGAAGTATATTATCCAAGTTTGTTTCATTTTTATCAGAGGTTTGTGGAATATTTGCAAAATCAAATATATTTTCCACCAACTTGCAATTTGTAACTAAGCTTTGAAGGCTATGAAATCTTTGAATCATATAACCAGGAATTATCATAAGAAGTTTGTGGCACTCTCTTATTATCAAGGAGTCTAAACTACAAAAGGAATGTAAACCAATATGCGATTTCCAGATCCATGCTGATGATCTCCATTGTCTTCAACATAGGAAAAATGTCAACATACTCTTACAGTAAAAACCATCACTAATACAGTAAAGGGAAACCACAACGGTTATTTTCGCTTATACGCAGCGGTTCCGCAACCGAGGCGTATACAGGCGAGGCAAAAAGGGGTAGGCTTTTTGCCTCAGTTCTGAACCGAGAAAAATGTCGGTATCAGGAAAATCAGTATCGTAGAGTCGCGCAGCGGAATAAAAGTAAGCGGAAAGCGTGTTACGGTCACAACTCAAGTTACGATAGTCCGTTTCAAAAATTGATTTTCTTAGTGAACTTTTATCGAACAGTAGATTTTCTAAAAGTTTAAAGAGTGTAGAGTTCAAGAAAATCAACACAGAAAATTTATCCTGGTTCGAATCAAAAGATTCTACGTCCAGTCGTTGATCACTATGAATAGTGATTAACCTTTTTCACTAAAAATAGTGTTTGTACAGATTACAAGATATGAAGTAGAGATTAAGAAACGAGAACACCTTTCGCTCGACAAACGAACGGAAGAACCTTCCTTCGACAAACGAACCGAAAGAACCTGTTCAGCCTGTAAGACCCTTAAAATTAGTTGTAATTAAGATACTAGATATTTTTGAAATAAAAAATAATTTTATGTATAAATGCTACAATAAAATGCTATAGTAAAATACGTATAGTGCTACAGTAAAATATGTACAGTACTACAGTAAAAATACCTCGTGAATCATGCGTTGCTACAGTACTGCTACAGGAAAAATGTAGTACAAGCTACAATACCGCTACAGTGAATCGTAGTACAGCTATAATACTGCTACAGTAATTGTAGTACAGCTACAGTACTGCTACAGTACTGCTATAGTACCGCTACAGTAACCCCTAACTTCAGCTATAAAAAAGGGTGAGAAATGAAGTTTTAGGAGAGCAGAGTGAAATTGAGCAAAACTTTTGTAAAAAATAAGGAGATATTAGGAATAGAATCTGAGTTGTAGAGAAGGTAGCAAGAGCTTCTGAAGAGGTGCTCTTCATTCAGAAAGGAGTGAGAATCAGGTAAGGGAAGCTACTCTTGAATCTTGAGTATACAATACTTTGCTTTTGTCTAATCCTAAATCTTGAATATGGAGTATTTTGTTTCTGGATGATCTTGAATTTTGAATGAGAACATGCTTCTCTGATGAGACCCAAGTTTGATAGTTGTAAAACGTGATATTGATTCTGTTATGCTAATTGTACGTTATTGTTACTTAGAACATTTAGTTGTTTCTTTTGCAATTTTTGAAGGATGAGAAGTTGTCTAACCGGCTCTGCTAGATTCAACCTCTTGTTTCCCCAGACCTTTTATTGTTTCTTATCTCTTTATATTGTATTTTTGGAAGGACGAGAAGTTGTCTAACCGGCTCTGCCAGATTCAACTTCTTGTTTCCCCAAACCTTTTATTTCTTATTTATTTATATTGTATTTTTGGAAGGATGAGAAGTTGTCTAACCGGCTCTGCCAGATTCAACTTCTTGTTTCCCCAGAAATTTTATTGCTTTATCTATTTTTTTATTGCATCTTTCTGGAAGGATGGGAAGTTGTCTAACTGGCTCTGCCAGATTCAACTTCTTGTTTCCCCTGAATTTTTATATTAAGATTATTTTGATGGTAGGGGAGCTAATCCTTTCTTACATATGATATTTATACATGTTATGATCATGAATATGAGTGAACATGTTAAAATTTTGGTAATGGTAGTTATCTATTCACTCGTGTAAATTTAGTTTTCATGATTATAATTTTTCTTATTTTAGAGTTACTATGGTAAAACATTCCTTATAATTGTTTTTACCATTGGATTTTAATATATGAATCCTAAGACCTATTTCTTCACTTTGACCGTTCGGATCATTAATTAAGAGTCTGTACTTGGAGAAATAAGTTCTGCATGTTTGAGTAAATTAATTACCCCTGTAATTCTGTTACTGAGTCCTCTCGGTAAAATATAGATTCTGTTCTATTTGACTGTTAGATCAGCTTGAAAATTTGATATATGATTCCTAAGATATATTATTATAATTTGACCGTTCGGATTTGTAATTAGAAGTCTATGTGTTGAGAAATAAATTTTGAAATTTTGAAAAGTATGATGAACACTATATTTTTGTTCTTAAGTTATCATGGTAAAAACTTCAGATATATTTCATTTACCGTTACATTGAGCCCAAACTTTAATATGTAGTTCCTAAGACATGTTGATGTATTTTGGCTGATCTATGACCTTTGATTGGTGAAATTATGTTGAGTTATACTCGTTATGGGAAAGATGAGTTTATAATATGAAGTATGATATCTGGCAATATGTTTACTTTATTTTGGTATTGACACGAAAACGGGTTATTGTCAATTTATGATTAAAGAATGAACATGATTGAGTTAGGTGGATAAGCGGGTATGATTTGTTGATTTTATGAAATGTTGGGGTGGATATAAGAAATCATTACTTATGAAATGATGTTTACTACTGGGAGTAGTATGTTCGGTTTATACCATGAGACCTTGATATGAGCAAAGTAACACACGAGGATTATGAAAGCAGGCAGAAAGTGGTCTGACCATAAGGCTTTGACATAAACATATGATTCGTTAGTTTTATAGAAGCAGGCAGAGAGAGGTCTGACCATAAGGCTTCAGAAAGTAAGACATAGTATACAGGTAATGCTTAAGGAAGTAGGCAGAGAGCGGTCTGACCATAAGGCTTCGTGAGTAAGCATGGTATACTTGTAAGGCTTATGAAAATGAGAAATATGATTTTGAAGAAGTTAAGGAAAAAATGAATTAATGACATCAGGATAATGGTATTTATAAATTGCAGAAATACATGATTGAAATATTTATATTATAAGTAAGTTTAATGATTGTATGATATGGTTGGCTTACCCTTATTTGTTTGTGCTATGATCATATAACTCATGTTATATGTGAGCAGATAATGTTGCAGATGCGGTTGAAAAAGCTTAGAGATGATGAGAGATATGCGGGGAAAAACTTTCAGGGACTTTTGTAAAAAGAATAAATTTGCATTGGAAGAATATGTTGTGTAAGACTTATAAGTTTAATTTCGAATTTATGATAAGTGGTGAAGACTATATTGTTTAAATTTTGTAAGTTTGGAATTGTACTTTGGAGGAATTGAAATAAAGTTTGATTGTTTATATCAGATATCGAATTAATTTAGTCTTTACTACCAGTAATACCCTTTTAAATTATTTGGGTGTTACACATCCAATTTGAAGAGAACCGTTCCGACCTTAGACACACTAAGCTCGAGCTTCTCCATTCACAAGACTTGACTTAAGCAACTCTATTACTTGAGAACTTCCTCAGACAAACTGTATTCTCAAATGGCATAGATCCCTTTTCACTCTCAGATAGCTTCACTTAGGCACAAAGCTCTAATACTCTCAAAATGAAAAGTTAAATTCTAAGAGCTGTGAAGACCTCTGTTTATACGCCCAGGTTCGTGCAGAGTCAGAAACTAAAAAGACATCTCTCAACTTCTAGTGATAATCGATTATCATAAATGATAATCGATTTTTTGTGTCCGTTATGGGGTTTTCAAAAAGGTGATGATCGATTATCCTGGGGAATAATCGATTATTTGCACGACTTGGGCAATACTGACTCAGACTGGAATAATCGATTATCCTGAGCAATAATCGATTATTTGCTTGAGCAACGCTTTTCCAAAGAGGCTCATGATAATTGATTATCACACCCAAGAATCGATTATCTGCGCAAAGACTCTCTAAATAGGAAAACTTCTAAGTGTTCTTAAATCAATAAAGTAATTCCTATACAATTAATTCTACAAAATGCTTTTAAAATAAGTACAAAATAATTCTTCAAGTTCTTCATCTTGTAGCATCATCAAAACCATAATATCTTCAAGACACCAATGCTCCTCATTGGTAACAATCTCCCCCTTGTTGATGATGATAAAAAATCTCTTGATTAAAAGAATTTCTAATTTTCTGCATAGATTTTAGACTTACAAACATATAAACATGTTAGTAATAACTGTACTAATTGGAAATGTTCTCTCCTTTTTTTATCATAAGTAGAAGGAAAAATGAATACTCCCCCTCAAATTTTGTTCCCCCTCAACAAAAGAATAGATGCAATTCAAATATTACAAAATTGTTGAGTACCAGATGTCATTCAAATATTATAAGGAGAAAATAGTTTTGGTCCCCATAATCTCATTGTGGTCTTTTGAGGTTAGAGACAAATTACTTTATAATAGGAATCCAAGCATATTTTCCATTTGGAACACCAAAATGTTTAATTCTACATTTGTTAGAAGTGTGCCCCTTTTTCATACCGTAAAAACATGTGACATCATTTGGGTTTCTATAACACACAGTTCCTTTTTCAACCCATACCCTACGGGTTCTTTTAATTTGGTTCTTACTTTTAAAAACATTTTTGTTTTTATAAACCTTTTTAACAGTTATAGGCATTTCAACATTGCAACTTCAAGAAGATTTTCAGGAATATCAATATCAAGCATATGACTCTTACATGAAAGACATTCAACAGGATGTTCAACATTTGAAGACTCTTTCATTTCTAAATTACATATTTTATTTCTCAAAATAAATTCTTCATCTAATGCCTTCTCATATTTAATTTTCAAATCCTTAAACTCATTTTTCAAATTTTTATGAACAACATCCAATTTTTCAGATTCATTTAGCAATTCAAGAAAGACTTTTTGCAAGTCAAACTTAGAAGTTTCAGAACTAGAACAAATTACTTGGCTTGTAGAGTCATCAATATTAGCTGTCAAACACAAGTTTGCTTCTTCAATAGAAACAATTGCACTAGAAGTGCTTGATGCATTATCCTCCCAAGCAATGTAAGCTCTTTTCTTCTTGAGAAACTTCTTTTCTTCATCCTTTTTTATGTTTGGACAATCCGCATTAACATGCCCCTTTTCTCCACAACCATAACACCTTTAATTTGAAGAAGATCTTTGTTTCTTCTTTCGGTCCTTTCTAATTTGTTCCTTGCCTTTAGATTTCATGAACTTGTTGAATTTTCTAAACATGTGAATCATATCTTCGTCATCTGAGTCTTCATCTTCTGATTCCTCATCCTTTTCAGAACTCTTGCCTTTTGAATTTGCAATTTTGAAGGCCAACGTTTTCTTCTTTCCTTGGACTTCCTCAGCACTTAGTCTATTCAACTCCAGCTCGTGCTCTCTCAACTTTCCAAAAAGCACAGCCATAGGCATGGGCGTCAAGTCTTGAGACTCAGTTATCGCAGTAACCTTTGGCTACCACGTCCTGTTCAAATATTTCAGAATTTTAACATTTAATTCATGAGTGTCAAATTTCTTACCTAAACCATAAAGATGGTTGACGATATGTGTGAAGCGTTTTTTCACATCAGCGATGGTTTCACCCTATTGCATCCTGAACATCTCATACTCTTGTATCAAGGTGTTTTTCCTAGCACGTTTGACATCCTCAGTTCCTTCATTTGTTACTCGAAGAACTTCCCACATCTCCTGAGCCGTTTTACACACTGAAATCCTGTAAAATTAAGTGAGCCAGTGAGCCAACCCGTTTACCCACCAACCCGTGGTAAGTCGGACCGAGTTCGAATTTTTCTAGCTCGCTAATAAATTAGTTGGATTGGGTTGGCTCACTAAGTGACCAACCCATGGTGCCCCGGCGGGGTGACCCGTTTTGACAGCTCTAGTTGCAAGTCTCACATCGACAATAGATAAGACCAATTTATAATATATAAGTAGATGCAAATCTCACTTACAAACCGGTTTTGTGGGATTGGGTTACGCTTAAAGTATTATTTGAAAATCAACTTAGAAAATATATCGATTTTAAAAAAAAACACTGTCTTTAATTTAAGAATGACATAAAATATGAAGTAATCCTAAAAGTTAATTTTAAAAATTTTAAGTGTTTGAATATTTAGAACTTGAGTTTAGACATCCACAAAATTTTAACGCTATTTTGTGAACTCTAGATAATTAAGTACCCGAATCATATTCTTTTTTTTTTGTATAAGATCCTATTTTGACCTTAAAAATGATGATATAGAAAATACAAAACAATTTAAGATCAACATGAAAGGACTAAATCAAAATCTATACAAGTCAAATCCCACGAATATTAGAATTATGTCATAAGTAATTGTTCAAACAAGCAAGATCGAAAACATTGAAATATGTTGACACATGCAATCCAAAAACACTTAAATATAGAAAATGTCTTTGTTTACTAGTAACTTAGATAATTAACTATGATCATGTAGCTACTCTTCACCAACTTGAGTTGTAAATCAGTCTTTTCATGAAGGTAGCACTCTTACATGTCTGGTAGCAAACCTTTCAGCCTCAGAAGGTTGAGGCAAATGTACAAGAGATGCTATTTCATCCTCTCCCCATATATCTTCAAGGGGTCATGGTTATCGAAAACGCGAGTTAACTCGTTAACTCGACCGAGTTTACGAGTTCAGACAATGCTTTCGAGTTAACTCGTAAGCAAACTCGTTTTTAGAGTAGGATCGGTAGACTCGGTTGTTGACTCGCTAAACTCGCCTAAAATCGCGATTTTGGTTCCGATTTTGCGAGTTTGGAAAAAAAATTTGAAAACGCAAAACGGCTACGTTTTTAGGACGCATCAGATCAGGATTTATAAAAGATTCACTCACTGTTCATCTTCTTTCTCGCACTCTCGCATTCTATCTCGTTCGATCTCGCCTTTCGTCGCTTTCTCGTCCATCAGGTTCGCAGTCCGCCGCGTCGTCGATCTCGACTTTCGAACTCAGCCTCCGTCGCGCCGTCGATCTCAACGTTCGACCTTGCCTCTGTCGCACCTTCGTTCTCATCGTTCTGTAAGTGCAAACCCTCTATCACGTTCGACCTTGCCTCCCTCACATATATTCTAAACACTTTCTGGCACTCACAGGCACTGCAACATGATTTTTTTTATTGATTTTAAGTTGAGTTGATGTCACGGGCCAACAACATATTTTTTAAACATTTTTATGGCACTGCAATACTTTGGGTTCACGTCACGGGCACTGCAACTTGTAATATTTTATTGATTTTAAGTAAAGTTGAGTTCACGGGCACTGCAACTTATAATATTTTATTGATTTTAAGTAAAGTTGATGTTACGGGCACTGTACTACAGCAAATATTTTTTTAATAATTTTATGTGGGGTTCATTGGTATGCAACAGCAACACGTATTTTAAATATTGTTTTGTTTTCCAGCTGCAACATAATAGTATGTTACGGGCACTGCACCACTTTACAACATCATTCCTTTTATTTTTTTCAAAAATAAAGTGTTGCATACTGCATTGTTAAAAAATCGTGCTGCCACAATATTTTTAAACTTTTGGACATTTTATTTTTTATATTTGTAGTGAAAAAGCTTACCTCACTATGTCAGGAAACGCATCAAATTCAGGAGAAGTTAATCCAAGTGTATCTTCATCAGTTAGTAGAAGTAGAAGTAAAAATGCTCCAGGAAACCAATCTGATATTGGATGGAAACATGGATTTGATGTTAATGGTAATGGAAGAAAAGTGAAATGCAACTATTGCTCAAAGATTGTAAGTGGAGGCATATTTAGATTTAAGCATCATCTTGCTGGAACTAGAGAAGATTCTGAGCCTTGTGCTTCTGTTCCGGATGAAATAAAAAATTTGATGATAAAAGTAGTTGCAGAAGCTAAGAATGCTTCATTAAAGAAAAGAAAGATAAATATCGGTGAAGACGAGGAAGAAAGTGAAAATTTTGAAGGAGGACACAAGGTATTCGGTTTTAAAGGAAAAGAAAAAGTTGCTACTACTAGTAAGGGGGGAGTTCAAGCAACTATAAATCAAATGATGAAAAAAGGATACAAAGAAGAAGTTGATGCTCAAGTTGCTGAATTCTTTTACACCAGTGCCATTCCTTTCAATGTAATTAGAAATCCAGCATTTGCAAAGATGTGTGAAATGATTGGTAAGTATGGAGTTGGATACAAACCACCATCTTATCATGATATTAGAGAGAAGCTCTTGAAACAAGCTGTGAAGAAAACAGATGCAAATCTTGAGGAATATAAGGAGGAGTGGAAGAAAACTGGATGTACAATTATGTCTAATGGTTGGACGGATAGAAAAAGACGTTCTATTTGCAACTTCTTGGTGAATAGTCCTAGAGGGACGGTTTTTCTTTATTCACTTGACACTTCAGACATTTCAAAAACAGCTGATAAAGTTTTCAAAATGTTGGATGATGTTGTCGAGTTTGTTGGAGAAGAAAATGTTGTTCAAGTTGTCACTGATAATGCTGCAAATTTCAAGACAGCCGGAGAGTTGTTGATGCAAAAGAGGGAAAAATTGTATTGGACTCCATGTGCAGCACATTGCATTGATTTGATATTCGAAGATTTTGAAAAAAATTTGAAGGTCCATGAATTGACCATTAAGAAGGGAAGAAAAATTACAACTTACATTTATGGGAGATCAATGTTGATTTCCTTATTGAAAAAGTTTACTAAAGGTAGAGACCTTATAATACCGGGTGTGACTAGATTTGCCACGGCTTATTTAAGTCTTGCTTGTCTTCATGAATTGAAGGCATCGTTGTTGACCATGTTCAGCTCTGAGGAATGGAAGACAAGCAAGTTTGGAACTTCACAAGAGGGGAGAAAAGTAGCACATGTAGTATTAGATAGCCGATTTTGGAAGAATGTCTCCATATGCTTGAAAGCTGCTGCCCCTCTCATGGTTGTCTTAAGATTAGTGGACTCAGATGTAAAACCTGCAATGGGTTTCATTTATGAAGAGATGGACTGTGCAAAAGAGAAGATTAGGTCTAACTTTAACAATATCAAAAAGAGGTAAATTTTCAAACTTTTACTCATTCAATGTTTAATTACTTATGTGTTAGATTATTTCTGATATAGCATGATTGATGTAGTTATGAAGAGGTTTGGAGAATAATTGATGCTCGATGGGATAATCAACTTCATAGGCCTTTGCATGCAGCTGCCTATTTTCTAAACCCTCATTTCCACTATGAACCTAACTTTAGATCTGATGATGGTGGAGAGGTGAAAGAAGGATTGTATTTTTGCATGAGAAGATTGATACCAGATATGGCAGAAAGAAGAAAAATTAATTTACAAATTGTTGAATTTCATAATGCTAGAGGCCTGTTTGGAATGGAAGATGCAAAAGAGTGTAGGAAAGAGTTAAATCCTGGGGAATGGTGGGACATGTTTGGTGATGGAACTCCAGAGTTGAAGAGATTTGCTATTCGAATTCTAAGCTTGACTTGTAGTTCTTCTGGATGTGAGCGTAATTGGAGTTCATTTGAAATGGTAATTTAAATTATTTTTAATTTATAAATTCCTTTATTATGTTTATATCTTCACTAAAAATATTATCTTTCATTTTAGGTGCATACAAAGAGAAGGAATCGTTTACATCAAAAAAAGATGAATGATTTAGTTTATGTGATGTATAACTCCAAGCTGAAAAGTAGACAGATTCGAAAAACTATAGCTCTTCCATTTGATGACATAGAATCAGATGATGAATGGATAGCTGAAGAGACAGATGATGTTGTTGAGATTGATCAAGTTGAAGGTGAAAATGATAGTGAAAATGTTCACTTAGATGGAGCAACAACAGATCCTGTTTTAGATGCTCTTGATCTTGATAACATAACATTTGAGAACAATGAGGATGCACAAGCACAACATTCATTAGAGGAAGAGTTAGATGATGATGATGATGGAGATGATGATGCCATTATTAGAGGATTAGGCATAGAGACTTTGACATTTCAATTTATATTTTACATTATATCTTTATGAACAATATTTCTATGAACTTATGTATTTCAATTTATATAATTTTGTTATCTTATTTGAATTAGAATGTTATTTATATTTTTTTCATACAAAGTAAACTCTTACGAGTTTACGAGTCAAGTTTACTGGATTCTCACGAATTTACGTAAACTCTCGAGTTTGACAACCTTACAAGGGGTCCCTTTTTTATCATAAGCAGAAAGTAAAAATGACCAACCCATGGTGCCCCGACGGGGTGACCCATTTTGACAGCTCTATTTTTTATCATATACAGCGCGTTAAAAAATCCTTTTTTTACTAGTGAGAAGTTAATATCTTAACTGATAGTAAAATATATAGAGAGAATACAAAATTTATTATATATGTATATTTCTCTTTCAATTTATTTTTCTTATTCTAGGGAGTGTACTAGCTTGAAAAATAATTTTCTCTTATAATATAAATTAGAAGGTTAAATATGTTCAGATACACCCAACTGCACATGCTCAGCTACCGAGTCTAATGCAAATACAGAAACTAGAATAAAATATTTATATTTTATAGAAAAATATCACAATCCATTGACTTGGGAAAGGGTTTAAGTTTATTATAAGAGAAAAAAAAAAGAATCAAAAGGCTGCTTTCTGTCAAACCCTAACAAATGTTGGTGAAAAAATGACCTGATCAACTTGCAACCCATGTGGGTCCAAATTAATTTAAAGAAGAAAAAAATTATTAGATTGGTTAATATTATTGATGTAGTTCAGATTGAAATTATTTTAGTCTAATTCATCTAATTTTTCTCACACAAAGTTGATTACCATAACTAAAAAAAATAGTTTGTTATATATGTCCATTTGAGAGACACAAGACAACTAGTTAATACAATTGATTATTACAACTAAAAAAAATCGTTTGTCATTTTTAGACAATAAATTATTTTGGTTCCATTGAACGACAGCAACTCAGTGTTAACCAAACATCAATTATGAATCATTTATCCTTAAAATTTGGAAGATTACATGTGGGAATGGTATCACGTTCCTCCAAGAATAGTCAATTATGAATGTATTTTGTGTTTTGAAGAGTTTATTTTATTGGGTGAGAAGTTGAGATGGAAAGAAAAAGAGAAGTCCGAATTGTCATGGTTTGATTTAGATGGAATTGAGAAGAGAAAAAACTTGCCCTAGATGGATTTAGTGGGAAAATTTGGACCATTTTCAACAATCCAAGTATGATAATTGTGTATGAACTCATGGTTGTTGATTCAGTTATTGATGAATTGATTGCATCTAAACCTAATGATATCTTGACTAATATTAATTGATCTATTAACTAATAAAAATATATGTACGTAGAATATGTGTATTTACATTTTTTTATCATAATAAAAAATAATAAAATTATAATTATAAAAATAAATATAAATAATTTTATATTTTGATTGTTGATAGTTTTTATTTATTTAATTAAAATATGATTAAATTAAAAAACGGTTAAATTAAAAAAAAAGTAGTCGCTTGAAGAATAAAATTGAAAAAAATGTGAAGGTGAATCATCTTTATATAATAATATAGATATTTTAATATATTTCATAATTAATAATGTCATAATAATTATAATATTGTGGTATAAAAATTTTACAATCATATATATATATATATTTGTTGAAAAATCTAGATTATTTTTATAAAACCGAATATGTCCCGCAAAGATCTTTACAAATAGCTCTTCGAATTATCTAACTTTTAATTTCATACTTTCAAATTTAAATATCTTTTATTTGTGCTTTTTAAGATTGGATTGAAAAGATATTTTGATACTCAACTGAGTTAAGTGATGGTCATAGAATCGATTACAATGCAACTGAAATTATGTCTTCTAGAGTTATACAAAGCCTGCGTCATGAGGCATGTGATAATATGGGCATTGACATGAACCAATTATGTTTTCTCCGCAAATTCCTTTCTTTCTTTAAGTCTCTTCGTTAACATCATTCTCTTGAATCTGTCGAACCCTTTCCATCTTGAGCTTATCCTCATCGCTAATAACATGATCCTCCCAATAATGCCTTATCAAGTCGATATCCATAGTTTCACTTAGCTTTATGAATGCGTTCTTTAAACGTTTCTTAGCTTCTATCATTTCTATAAAAAAAATAAAAGGTGAAAACAATCAAACACTAACTACGAACGTAAACTAACAATGTAGAGCATATTACCAGATATCGCTTGAATCCTAAGCGTGATCCTCCTCCGGCACATTCGTCGATTAGTAATCAGTGAATCGACTTCATCCGTCAACCTAGATATCATATCATAATGCAGCCCCTGCATATAGTTAATGTAAAATAAACATCGCCTGCATATACTATTAATAGTCATGAAAAAAATCAAGAAAAATTTTTTAATTACCTCCCAACACCAAAGACACGACTCGGTGGTGTCCTCCAATACATCAGCACCGGCCTTAGGCAGTCCATAACTGATTCTCATTCCCTCTTTCAAGATCATAGCCCTCACACTCTGTACGTTACCGGCTCCAACAGCACGATCGTGCCGCTAAGAACCTCCCGGTTCAATCGATCGTAGATCTCGTCGACCAGCTTCGAGAGCGGAAGGTCACTCTCGGTTAGCATAAACGAGACGAGGTCTTCGAATAAGTGGTCTCCTGAACCACTCCACTGGCTATTCAGGTTGATCTCCACTTTTTCAGCCATAAATTCCTTATAATAGCCGAACAAGTCGGAAAGCTCTTTTTCTAAAGATTCAACTTCCTCCTCCTCGGCCTTCTTTATGCAAATCGATGGCTCCGGGTTGTTGATCGAACAAGATTATGTTACTTTATCTTGTGCCATTTCCACTTCTTCCATTCTCTTTTGTTCTTTCCTCCTGGTGTATGCAATGGGTTTAGTCAATTTGAAACAGATTTTAACTTGGAATGCAATCATGGCTCCTTAAATGATAAAATGCAACTGATGCATGTAATCTAACTTGGAATAATGCAATAGGGTAGAAATATGAATCCGGGATGATGTTTATAATGACTTAGTCAGAGCAAAAAAAACAGAACGTAAATTTCGTATCATCTACATGCAAAGGGAGTAAATCAATCACTATGCTAATGCAAGGTAAGCTACTGAACTGAGATTAATGCAAAACTGAAATTAAAAGGAAAAGAATATGCACACAATGATCACGTAATCAAATGGAAACCAAGAAATTAAAGGACCAATGATATGCAAACTTGACAAATGGAACCAATTTTTAAAAGACATAGAAAAAACATAGAAACAGAATAACTACAATTTCAGAATACAATTTCAGAATGCAAAATAGTAAGAAAAAACATAAAGATCTTGCAAGAAAAGAAAAGAAAGAATAGAAATGTAAACCTTGAACAAAGAAACAAAAGAAATTCCAGAATTTTATTTTAATCAAACAACTGAGTTACAAAAAATACCAGAAATTACTCTAAGGAAATGCTCACGGCCACTTTGTGCTCACGGCCACCTCAGCAACCTGCAATGAAAATAGAAAATCAATCTCTCTACCCTACCCTGATTCTAGGAAAGAAAGAAGAACTGAATTCGAAAATGGTTTCTAGATTGGAACCTAACGGACAACAGCCACACACACTCAACGAAAATTCACAGAGAAAAAGAATGATTTACAATCGAAACGTATACATCCCCTAAGTAACTCAAACATTTCCCCTTTTATACAATGCACGGCACACTTCCCGCCCCCACTAACTGTCACTTAAATGCTAAACAGTTAAGTCCCCCTTCCATTCTCTGACTAGGTATAATGTATCAGTAAACCCTCCATCATTAATATTATTATTATTAATATTATTATTATTATTATTATTATTATTATTATTATTATTATTATTATTAATGTTCCAAAATTTTGATATAATGCAAAAGATTATCAAATATTTACCATCATAAGTACTAGCAAAAGTCAAATGTTCAAATATATTTGAAACACTGGCTACTACTTCTCCTTAGTGCATATTTGCCGAAAAATGGAAGTGATTATGTGAATTCCAATATGACATGGAGAATTGGTTCACATTATAATAAGGAAAATTAAAATATTAATCAAATATGACTACTTAGGAATATATGTTAATAAGCTCGAGAAACATGCATGATGTACTTACTTTAAAGACAAGTCACTCGAAAGTAAATCTAGTTTTATTACAATTAATCTATTTTATTTTATTACACAATCATTTGTTGTGAAAAGAAATTTAAAGAAGTATCATACTTCCCAATTGAATATTACTTCAAAGTTAATCCAATATAAATATGTACTTAAGAAAGTCCATTAGAATTTAGAATAAGTCATTGCTACATGATATTAAAGCTAATTAAATTTAAGTGTGACTTATTAAGACTTAGGAAATTAACCAAGTACACTAAGTACTAGTCATGGTCTTACTCCAATCAACTACTTAAAACATAAACTACTAATAATGTACATTAAGACCTAATATAATCCTTCAATAGGATTTCAATCAGTATAAATCTATAGGAATTAATCAAGTTTATTATTAGGTGTGGTAGTCATTCCATTAATAAGAGGTATACGGGGTTAAGACACATAAGAAGAAACTCATTAAAACAATTAGTTTAGAGACAAAAAATAAATCAAGTCACTAATTAACTAATAAATTAAACCTTATTTTATAAATTAAAAATTATTGATGTTTAAAATAATCTAGATTATTAATAAAAATTTATAACTAATTTGTGAATTAAACTTTAAATTGATCTTTAACATTAGTTTCTATTATTAATTAAACACTATTTGTATTAGTTAAGTTAGGTCTTTACTTGAATATAAAAATCTTAAATTATTTAAATAATTGAGTACACTTTAACTTGGACATGGTTATCGTTCTAATAAGATTATGTATATATATATATATATATATATATATATATATATATATATATATATATATATATATATATATATATATATATATATGATCAAGCAAATAAGGATAATTGTCATTCCATTATATAAATATTTGAGTATTGGATAACTGTGAAATACATATATGAAAAGGATGATAAGGTTAGGTTTCTCGTAAACTTTCTTAAATTCAAGGTGTCATCTAAAACCTTCGAAAAATAAACATCTCCAAGATTAACCTTTTGAGGATCTTACACTAATGTTTTAGATTTTCTTGTTTGGCTTGAGGGTTATTTATATTTTCACGCCTTTTACAAACTTCATCTAAGACAATCTTTTTGGAAAAGTTGACCAATTTTCTTACTTCCATACTCAATTTTGGACTCACATATATTTTAGTACTTAAAAGGTGACATAATGGGAGAAAAGTCTTCTTTTTTTTTTTCAAAATCAAGGTAATATTACAATTTACATGTATAAGACTGGTGTTTGATGTATAGATTTGGCATAACACACTTAAATGCTTTGGATAGACAACCTTATATTAACATTTTCAATATAATTATCAATATATCATCACTATAACCATTTATTTTTAATTGTCAATCACTAGTACAAAAAAGGTTTTCTATACCTCTTTTAAAAAGGTTTTTTATACCTATTTTTGAGTTGATATAGAATGAGGGGGTATAAAAAGTTTTTATTTTTTATACCTGCTTTATAATTGGTGTAGAAAGTTTTACTTTTATACTTGTTCTGCTTATAATAGGTATAAAAGTTTGATGTGGACAGTGAAAAACAAGACTTTTTATACCTACTATTAATTTAACCGGTGTAAAAAGTGATTTTTTTTAAAATATTTGATTTGTATATGCTGCTATCCATATCCAGACCTGCATAAAATTCAATTCCAGAATACAGTTTAAATAATCAATAACGAGTAAAATAATCAATATTGTTTCTATTCACATCAAAATGTAATATTTACCTAACAAAGTTCCTAAATATATTTACTTAACAAAGTTACACATAAAATAGTTCCTAAACTTAAAATGTAGCTCCACCAACTCATCCTACTATCAAACATTTAAAGTTAAGTTAATCACGTAAGTCTAAAATATAAAATATAAGTCTAAAATATAAGTTCTCCCTAATGTTAAACTTATTCATAAGAGCTTTTTACTATCATTTAACTTCAACTCAATCTTCTCTGTTTCTTCCCTTAAATTTTGGCGTTGTTTTTCAGCTTCTTTTATGTCTTCCTCTAGCTCCATAATCTTCTTCTCCCTTTGCTTCTTCACTTCCTACAGTGTATGCATGAAGTCACAACTTGCCAAGGTTCAACAATAAAGACCAAATAATGACAAGAGAGTCTAACACACTAACCTGAATGATGGAAAACTGGTGCTTCATAATCACCTTTAGCAAAAGTGCTATTACTAAAACCTGAAACATGCAAAGTTAAAAGACTACTTTACAAAGCCTACGTGATTTTTAAGATGAACAGTAAGGAGATAATGATTTCCTGCAATGTTATTTCTATGAAAACGAATTTGCATGCTTTGAGAAAGACAATGATACTCAATCTCAAAGCGTTACAGTATGAATAATATACGTTATTAGCTTTGTTTTAGATACAAGTGAATAATATTTTTCTTGCGCATATCCTTACAAGTGAATAATACTCTTCTCTGCTTCAAGTTATTCTCTTTTGAAGATCACGTTGGTCATGCGTGATTCAATCACCTATGCTGAACATCGTTCAAGTGGCAGTTTTCTGATACCACAAGTGTATAAGCAAAAAAGAAAACATGGACAACAACTATTAAGTGCATTATTAAATCCAAGGTTTAGAAAAAAGGGTAATTGATCAAAGCACATAATTGAAGATAACCATAATTGAAATAATGTCTCAAGCGAGAGTACTCTAGACGATGTTGAGCAAACTTTATTGACAGCATATATATAGATAAACAACTAAATGGGTGAGAGATAAATACCATTCTACAAACAGAGCCCAGTTCAGAATATTTATGTGCCTTTCTCAGAAGCACAAAAATTCCATCTGGCCTAAAAGCTATGGCTCGGTATGGAGATAAAATTAAAGGTGATGCACTACGTGATCTCCTTGGCTGCAAGAAAAAAGAAATAAGGTTAATAGATAGAGGGGTCATACATGTGGAATGACCATCACTTAATAAAAAATACAGGGAGGGTAAGTAATATGAAGCATGTAGAAGACACGAAATATTGATTGGATTTCAGAAATTAAAACGGAAAAAGTTAAAAAAAAATATGTATCAACAAAGAAAATATCATTTAAAATCACTTCCCCCTGCAGAAATATATAGTAAGAAATCACCAAATGTCAAACTTAAGGAGATTAAGCAGGTAATAGGACAATTTAGGATATGTAAATCTTATGTGTGCTGATGGTTAATTATACAAGATTCCAGTATCAGATACAAAATAAACAGGGAGTCATGAAGTCACTTTAGCACCTTTCAAGACCTAATGGAAAATGACTTTGAAGGTTATCTGGACCTTGGGAGACCTAAAAGGAAGTTACTTCTAGGGTTAGCTGGAGCTATGAAGGTGATCATTCTCTCATTTTTTACTATGGAAACAGTCAAACCTATTGTGTAAAAATCAAAGAACAAAAATTATGCATAGAACAACACATAATCTACAGCAAGGAGATAAATAAATAAAAGTGTTCATTAAGTGTTAAACTCACATGTGAAAATATGCATCAGACAAGACCTACCTTGATAAAGCATCATTCACTGACGAAGAAATTATGTCCTTTAGAAGTGTATATTCTTTGGATAGACCACCTAATTTAGAGATTTTATCTGGTAAGCTAACATTAGCAACTTTTTGTTCTAATTTCACACAAGGTATATCCCTTTGAATTGGCTCTTCAGATGCTGCATTTGACGGCAGAGATAAAAATACCTTTGTTTCGTAATTAACAGTGAAAGCCTTATATACACTATCTGCTATATCAGAATCCTCAGGATATAAATCACTACTTCCATTTGGTGGATAATGACCAAATTTGGCAACTGGCAGCTTCTTAGCTCATATCACTTGGAAAAAACACTCTGAAAACATTGGAATACTGACAAGATTCCCTAAAAGTAAATATCAAGAATATAACCATGAAGTTGCCCATGTCTCAAGTTACTGCTTAGAACTTTCATCAGTGATTGACTCTTCTGATTTGGCACACTAGATGCTGAATCCTCAAATTGTGGAGAAGACAAACCACTAGCATTAGGAAACTTTGATACAGAAGAAGGTGTGAAGAAGATGTTGCAGGAGAAGCAACAATGTCATTCTCAAATTGGACATGAGATTTCACCTTAGACACGTCCAATGAGGGAAAATTATTAAACTTCAACGGTAGCCCACTGTTAGAAGGAACCAACTGAAGATACAATTCCTTGCAATTATTAATAGGTAGACAACTATTTTCCATATAATGTTGTTGATTGCTCCCACTGGCAGGAGTAGGCAAGAGTTGTTTCTGTAATGCACAAACAAACACACTTGAGCCCATAGGAGAACATCCCATAGTACAATAAAGGTTTGAAGACAGGCGTACTCCATCCTTCGAAACCTATGTAAATGTAAAAAAATATAGAAGTCTGGTAAGGATAGATGCCGCATAGTTATTATAAATATAAATACATACAGACACTTACATATAAAAGGGTCTCCTATAAATACAGCTCATAAGAAACAATTTTATGAAAAAAAAAATAGTAACAGCACTGTTGAGACTTTGGCAAGTGTACCAAATCATTCTAAGTAATAAAACCGGTAAGACCGGATATAGTTTCCCAAGAGACTCGTGTCACCAAACAATCGTATAATTTCCAACTAACTTAGACTAAAGAATGCTTCATAATTTGTGTTTTTGTGCAATTAAAGTAAACATGAAACATAATTGATAAAAGTGATCTTAGATACTCAAACACTTGGAAATGGAAAGATTAGAAATTATATGGAATGGTATTGTTGGGGGTATGATTTCACCTACTTCACTCTTATGTATAGAAAATCACTTCTCTTCATTAATATGCCAATGTCAATCTACTAAATTACTCAAACCCAATCCCTTGGTAGAGAGAGCCTAGACTTCCTTATTAAGCTCCAATCCCTTGGAAGACCTAACAATTATTTCCGCATTAAGAATTGAGATCTAAGACAACCAAAGGTCCTAGTTCTATCCCTAGATACTATTTCCTTTAGGTGTTTAATCCAAGTCCAGATTTACCCAACATTTCCCAATATCAAGCAAACCCTAAAATCATGTAATGGGTAGCAATTTCACAACAAGCATTAAGAAAAGGAATTAAACACTAACAATCAATGAAAGAGGCATAAATTCATTCAAAACATAGTAGTTTACATAAGATTTCAGTGGCTACATCAATCCCCCAACAATAATGAAACTAACTCTCCATGAATGGAGAGCTCAAGCTTACAACAATGGTGGAAATGGAAGAAGGAAGAAGACCCAAGGTTGAAGAAGGACCGTTCCCACAGCTCCTAGCTCGCCTCCAAGAGCTCCAAATGAGAGAAATCGTGTTTGGGCAGCCAAAGATCCCCAAATGCTTCGAGACCCCTTGAATAAATAGGCATTTTGACACATCAGAAAAAGTCGAGCCCGACGCCCTCTCAGTCGCGCCCGGGCGCGAACCTCTCTGGAAAAATCGCGCCCGGCGACCTTTGTCGCGCCCGGGCGCGAACCTCTCTGGAAAAGTCACGCCCGGGCGCCCCATTTCTCACGCCCAGGCGTGAAACTCTCTGGAAAAGTCAGCGTCCACTGAAAGTGGACGAGCGTCCACTGAAAGTGGACGAGCGTCCACTGAGCGCCTCTCTGGACGAGCGTCCTCTTAGCTCGCTGGACGAGCGTCCACTGCGCGTCCTCGTTGGACAAGCGTCCACTGCGCGTCTTCGCTGGACGAGCGTCCACTGCGCGTCTTCGTAGGACGTCTTCGCTGGACGAGCGTCCACTGAGCGTATTTCCTAGACGAACGTCTACTTCTTGCTGGGCGAGCGTTCTCTCGTGCGTCCACAGGGCGAGCGTCCTCTTCTCGCTGGACGAGCGTCCTCTCGTGCGTCCACACTGGACGAGCGTCCTCTTCTCGCTGGACGAGCGTCCTCTCGTGCGTGCACAATGGACGAGCGTCCACATCTCTCTGAGCGAGCGTCCTCTCGTGCGTCCACACTGCAACGAGCGTTCGTGCACTGGGCGATGAGCGTCCGCTCGCTGGGTGACGAGCGTTTCTGCATGTGTGCTTGCTCCTTGTGGTTGGTTCAGCCCTATACATTGTTGGAGACTCTTCCAAGCTCATTATTAACTACAAAATAAGAGATTATCGATGAAAGTACATCAAAGTAGCCAAAAACACAATTATTTAGAAAACAAGACAAAAGAAGAGGATTTAACAAGTTATAAGTTAGAAAGGAGTTGATTTTGCTACTAAATTGATGCTTAGATAATGGTAAAAATTAGCATTATCAAGGACAAACCTTACTAGTAGGAAACACCATTGCAAGCACAAAGTAGTTCCCCATATCATCATCATCATCAACTGCCTTCCCAATTTTTAGTCCATGGCATTTGGCACACTCATTAGCTAATGACATGAGGGGAAAACTACACAAAAGTACGCACCACAGGGATCTTGTCTCGTACCCTCACCATCATCCACTCAATCACCTAATCCCATATCTCATTGCTCACTTCTGCGTCATCTGGAAGCCGCAATATTATCTAAAATTCAACAAATCCGAGATATTAGCTCTAATTTTAACAATCTTCCGTGCAATCATAAATCTTGAAATTGTAAGCATTTTTCACCTTAGTATCAGACTTCATAAAACTATCCCTTCAGTGACTGATATATATAAAATTCAGTAATGTGCAGAAAACTCAATTAAATAGTTCTTGGAAATTGTGAGAATCAGTTACCTCGGAGACGATCTGGCACACTCGGAATCTGGCTGTTTTGTTGGATGTCGTAGCGGCAGCTAGGAGGAACTTGAGGAAGCAATCGAGGAACTTGTCGGAGGTGGAGGCAGCAAGGGCATAGACGAAGGAGACGACGCATTCAACAGAGGCAAGGCGCCTCTGGAAATCAATGAGAGGAGTTAGGGTTTTGGAGAAGGCGGAAAAGAAGACCGAAGAAGAGGATTTGGCTCGGAGGAGTGACATGAGCTTTCGGTTGTGGGTGGCGTATGATGTTCGAGCCTCATCGAGAATGGCCTCAATTTCAGCATCAATCGCTTCTAGATGAGTCGCGGAACCCTAATCTCCCAAATATAGCAAAAGAGAGAAGTCGCAGTCCAGTAGGATGAGGGTTTTCACGATTGATTTGGCGATTTAGGAGCAAAGGAGAAGAAGTGCAGCGTGAAAGTGAAGACGCCGGGAGAGGAAGTGAAGAGGGAAAACGCGGGCAGAATATTAAATATTCCATACCGGTTTAAAGTTGTAGTTTTATACCTATTTTTATTCTAACCGGTGTAGAAGTATTTTTTATACCTATTTTCAGTATAATCGGTGTAAAAGAATTTATCTTATTTACGATATTGCCATTACATCATTTTTTATACCTAATAAATTTGAACCGGTATAAACAGTAGCTATAAAAAGCCTATTTTACACTAGTGAATGCAATTAAGTATGCATGAGTTATCTTAGTAATATTGAAGTTGCTATAGTTTAGTAGTATTAATTTGATCGCGTCAATGACAGCGTATCATCAATCCAAAAAATAAGTTAATTTAAGTCAATTTGAACCTAAGTCGAGTCAAGTCAACTTAGACCTAGGTTGTTAGAAGTCAAACTTTTTTCTTACACGGTTTAAAATCTGTGATTGATAATATTTTATTATGTTGTTTTTTTTCACCGCAGTTAACCTTAGTCCACCAAATAAAAAATAAAACAATTCTGATTATTGTACTGTGAGTCTGTTCTTTTTTACGACAAATGAATTTTCACACTGCATCAGATAATGCAACAAGATTTGAAACTAACAAGAAAACTTGAATATTGAAGGTTTACACTGTACTGAGACAATGGACAAAAATTACATCCTTTATTGACTAATTAGGAAAATAACAAGATGCATCAAACAGTGTAGATGCCTCCAACAATCATTGATTTTATTTTGTGAATCTGATGAGTGAAATGATTTAAAGATAACCATTTTGCTTGCAGCATTCAATTGCATCAGTAAATATGTCCTCCACACTATACTTGAACTCAAAGCCAACATCCACCAGTTTCTGCGAGTCTAAATGTGGCAACTTGGCACCTTTTATTTCCTTCGCCTCTCTGAAGGAACAACACAAATCAATCATTAGTCCTACTTACAAAACCAGATATTGTATAATTGTCACACCAACTTTTAGATTTGTGAATTGTGTAATGTTAGAAACTGTGACTGAAACTGCAATCTGAAAACTTGACTATGTGCAAGGAGAACAAAACTTACTCTACAGATGGTATTTGAAATTCTGGGTATTTGGTTGAAATAATTTCAGCAATCTCTTCAACGGGTACAATGAAGGGTGAACAGTTATATCTCCCTTTGGGATTAGGATGCTCCAGCAGAAAGATATGTGCTCTAGCCAAATCATCCACATGAACCATATGGTAACGAATCACACCAATTTCTTCCTTTTTGCCTGCATCAATTTAATGCCAACTTCAATTATATAACCTTTAATCTTGTGAAAAGGTGTCCTATGATTTCAATAGAACTCATATGGTTTGAAACATGAAAAGTAAAAAGGAAGAAGAGAGTGGAATAAGGTGTAAGAAGTGTACCAAACAACAAAAGCAGTGATCTTTCAACAGAGTCAGGAAGCTTGGGACAGATGAAACGTCCAACAACAAAGGGAGGCACAAGACTCACAACTTCCAATCCATTCTGTTCTCCAAACTCAAACATTGCCTTCTCTATCAACACCTTTGAAACTGTATATGACCAACTAAAAGGCTTCAACTTCCTCAGCAAATCAACATCACTCCAAGCACTTTCATCAACCACATCTTGTGGCTCTGGGCCAGGAAGGAAACAGTGGAAGCACTAGAAGTGTAGACAACCCTCTTCACTGACTTTGATTTCACAGCTGCTTTCAGTATGCCCAATGCTCCCTCAATGGCCCTTTTGGTCAGAACTTCTTCTGGCTCGTTCACTGCAAAATCGATTGGTGTGGCAGTGTGAAAAATCCCAACACACCCTTCTACTGCTGGACCAAAACTCTTTGGGTCACTTAGATCAGCGTTGAAAAAACGTAGCTTTTCTGATGCACTAGGTAGATTTTTGAGAAAGCTAACATCCCTCTTGCATCCTGTTCCTGCCAAAACAGAACAACATAATTATAACCTTGTCCAACGTTTACATGATAAAACTTACATGATAAAAGTTTACATGAATGATCAATACATTATAGAGGTGTAACTTCAGTTCTCATTAAAGAAAAGTAAAAACATTATACCAATAAAGCTTTAGTTAGTTACCTGGGTCAGATCTAATAGTTGTATTGATAGAATATCCATGTTCAAGGAGTGACTTGATGATCCATGAACCAATGAAGCCTGTGCCTCCAGTGACACAAACTGTGCCTTTTGTCTCTGCCATTGTAATGTAATACTCTTCCTGTGGCACTGTTTATATTTCTTTGTGTTCTGCACTCCTCCGCGCTATAAATTTCTTCTGCTTTCTCTGAATATGTATATATAGAAGCATAACATTTAGGTTGGTAGCTATTGCTATCAACTACAAGGTGATGTTTCGCAGTTGTTATTGACTATTCTTTGGGTCAAACATAGCACAGTTGAATGAACTTCACTCAAGTTAACTTAGTTTTCTTCATTCAAAGAGACACAATAGGCACATTTATGTTGTGTTTACTTGAGGGAGTTTGGAGGAGATGATTTGGGGGAAAGTTATTGAATAGATTTGATGATAAATTTTTTGTTGTTTATTTGAGTGGATTTGGAAATAACTGAGAGTGAATTTGGAGGTAAAGTTTGTGATAATTAGTGTAGAATTTGATTGATGTGACAAATTTAAAAAATTTGTTTAATTAGTAGAGATCGAAGATTATCAAAATGTCCCTAGTTATTAAAGTAATATAAAATAATAATTGTTAATGTTATATTTAATTATAAAATTGTTTATAAAGAGTCAAAAATTAAAAATAATTATTAAAATTAATTTTTAAAAAGTAAAAAAAATATAATTTAGTAAATGAATTTACTTTTAAATGTAGTATTTGTTTGTAATATAATTTAGGTTTAATAGCCAATTTAATCCTCACTTTGGTTGAAAAATCTCAATTTAGTCCCTCGTTATAAAAGTGTTTTGAATTAGTCCTAACTTTTAAAATAGTGGGTCAGATTGGTCCTTTCTGTTAAATATAAGTTAACAAAATTAATGGATGATGATGTGACACAACTTAAAGCTAACGAGAGACCAATCTAACACATCAGCTTTAAGCTGTGTCACATCATCATCTATTAATTTCGTTAACTTATATTTAACGAAAGGGACCAATCTGACCCACTATTTTAAAAGTTAGGACTAATGTAAAACACTTTTATAACGAGGGACTAAATTGAGATTTTTCAACCAAAGTGGGGACTAAATTGGCTATTAAACCGATAATTTACTATCAAGTAGTATGATTTTATTTATTATTAAAATAAAATTGAATATTTTTGAAAAAACAAATAATTAAACAAAGTTAGAATATTACATAATATAAAAAAAGTGTGAACATAATAACATACAAATATATTTGACATATTCTGTGTTGTAAGTCTTATTCCCCTCTCATATTTGAGTCATTATATTAGGATTTGAAGGATATGGAGAAAGTTGCACACAATGCTCATATTGAGGACTATAATATACTAAATTATTAATAAATTAATTTACTAAATTATTTAATAAATTCCTAAGATGCTACACTAGCTTTTATGAATAAATTATTTACTAAATTATTAATTACATTTTAATTCAAACAATATAAAAAAATAAACAACAAAGATTTTTTTTAAAATTTTAAGAATGAATTATAGTTTATAAATCTCTTGTATTATGATTATGTCTAGGGTTACCCTAATTATACTCTAATTATCATGATTATATTTGAAGGAAGGATATTATATATATATATATATATATATATATATATATATATATATATATATATATATATATATATGCGGGTCAGATTTCAATCCGGCTCATTTAAACCCGGCTCATGCGGGTTGAACCCGTGGTGGGCCAGACAACCCACCTACCTAATTTTATTTTATTAAAATTTAATTTTAATTTTATAAAAAAATATTTATTATTTTGTTTTTGCTTGAAAAAATTATTTAAGTTCCTTATTTTCAAAATTAATTAAACACCCATGTTGGAGTGAAATTTGTTTAGATTTAAATTATAGAAAGTTTGTAATCTTTTTTTATTTAAAAAAAATGTAACTAAGTGAGCGAGTGAGCCAACCCGTTTACCACCAACCCGTGATGGGTCGGACCGAGTTCGAATTTTTCTGGCTCGCTAATAAATGAGCCGGATTGGGTTGGCTCACTAAGTGACAAACCTGTTGTGGTCGACCCGGGTGACCTGTTTTGACAGCTCTAGTTGCAAGTCCCACATCAACTATAGATAAGGCCAATTTATAATATATAAGTAATTGCAAACCTCACCATACAAACTGGTTTTGTGGGATTGAATTACACTTAAAGTGCACTTCTTACCATGGTATCAGAGCCAAACACTGGTATCCTCTATAATATAAGAATCAATGCTTCTTTTTTTCATTAAATATAATATATAAGTAGACACAATATAATGATTATAAATACAACAACCATTTCAACTTTTATTGTAAAAATGTAGTTAAACTTTAATACACCTTTAGCGACCACCAGTAAAAAAATGGGATTAGAAAGCGCAGTATACGCTTCAGTTTAAGCGAACCCGAAGCGTATAATAGTGCGGTGGCAGAGTCGTAATTATAGCTTAAATATATGCTTCGGTTGTCCCATAACCGGTGCCTAAAGCATGCTACTAACTCGGTTCTACGTAAAACCGAGGCATAAAACTCTGCCCAAACCTGCTCCGCTGACAGCTGTTGGGTCTGATAAGAGCTATTAACTCGGTTGCCCAACAACCGATGCCTAAAGGACACTACTAACTCGGTTTTAGACGAAACCGAGGCATACAACTCTTGCCACCTAACTCGGTTCTCACATTAACTCTTCATTTTCACTTCTTCTCTCTGTCTGTGGTCTCCCATTCTTCTTCTCTTCTTCGTGCTCACTCCCCTTGTGCTCTCACTCCCCTCTGCTCTCACTCCCCTCGTGCCTCGGCCACTGTACGTCCTCCGCCGCTGCCTCCGCCGCTCTAGATCCATCCCTCCAGATCGCCATCGCCAAGCCGCTCCAGATCGGCGAGCCCTCCGTCGTTGCTGCGTCCGCCGCCGCTGCCTCCGCTGCCTCCCCCTCTTTAGATCCACCGCTCCAGATCGCCATCGTCAAGCCGCTCCAGATCGGCGAGCCCTCCGTCGTTGCTGCCTGCCTCCGCCGCTCTCGATCCACCGCTCCAGATCGCCGTCGCCAAGCTGCTCCAGATCGGCGAGCCCTCCGTCGTTGCTGCCTGCCTCCGCCGTTCTCGATCCACTGCTCCAGATCGTCGTCGCCAAGCCGCTCCAGATTTGCGAGCCCTCCGTCGTTGCTGCCTCCACCATTCTTCCCCTCCGTTGTCGCCGCCGCCCTAGACCGGCAATCTTCCTCCAACCGTCGCAGCCCTGTGTGATGGGAAACCCTAAGGGAGCTTCCTAGTTCGTTGCAGAAGGTGTTCATCTACTCTTGTTCTTCTGCTTTTGAGGCCAGGCCAGTGAAGACTCACAATCACAAGCACTTTTGGTTTCTGAAATTGTAAAATGTTAGGTCTGTTTTGATCTCAGATTGGGATTGGGAATGGGATTTTCCGGTTGTGTGAAAAACATTGACTTGCACCACTCCGTTTGTTATTGCTGAAACAGTTTCTTGTTGCTTCTTGTTGCTGAAACAATTTTTAGTTGCTCAAACAATTTCTGATTGCTGAAACAATTTCTGGTTGCTGAAATAATTTCTGGTTGTCTACTGTAAACAGGTTGCATCTGAAAAAAAAAATAGGATACTGCCTCGGTTATTTAAGAACCGAGGCATATTTTTGTCCGCTTTTTATCTCAGTCTATGACCCGAGGCATAAAATCTGTCCTTTTTACCTCAGCCACATATGCCTCGGTTGTAAAACTGATGCCAATAATAAAAAATAACTGTGCCTTTTCTTGTTATTGTACTAGTGGACAGTGCTTCGATGTTACTGATTGCCATATGTGAGAATGAATCATTTTCCCTACTCATACAAAATATACATAGAACCCATAATTTTGGGCTATTTTGAATTCTTAAAATAAAAATTTAAATACAGAAATAAATAAAAAATTAAGCAAAGACACACTGAATTCAAAAAATACTTTGAAACAATAAATTGTACGAAATAGAAATTTCTAAGCCATAATTACGTTTAAATTTGAATTACTCACCGAAAAAATCACTCTTGTGGAAGGCTTTTTGCTCTTATTAGAATAATTTCAAGCGTCCCTAGAGACATCTTTCCCTCAAAACCTCTTAAAAGTTAATAGAAACTAATGCATATATTTGAAGGAAGGATATATATATATATATATATATATATATATATATATATATATATATATATATATATAAACAGTAAAGAAGCTGAGAAAAAGAAAGCAAGCGCATGTACAATGCACAGAAAAAGAAGCCAGAAACAGAAAGGGATCGTCGGCGTCGAGAGAAAGCCGAAGTCTAGTCAAAGAAGTAGCATAGCGAAGGATATTTATGGATTCTTTTCTGAATAGAGGTAAACCTAGTTCCTCTAATTCCACATCTGAGAATGACAAATGAACTGTCAACTGGTAGTAATAATTTTGCACTGTACGGATAACAATTGAATTGAGAGAATGAATTCTTACCTCTTCATGAAACAATTTCTTGATAGTTGTTTTGAGATCGTCATGGAAGGTTAAATCAGAATCCTTAGATGTTTGAATTCCTGAAAACATTGGCATTTTCATGACTCCTTCAGAAAAAGTTTTCATACTGGGACATTTAACCACCATGACAATTTTTAAATATGAGCATTGCAGAGTGGCTATTAAAGTGTAATGCAAATTCTAGAAGAATGTAGAAGCTCCTTAGATAGAAGAATTGAAATGTAATACAAGTTCTAGAATATTCTAGAAAAACCTAAAATAGGAAGAAAAATCAAGAATATTCTACATAGGTTAAAATCTAGAACATTCCACATAAGTTGTGGCTAGTATGTTCTAGAATAATCTATGGGTCTATAAATACCCATGAACTCTACCATTTGATGTATGTAGCCAACATCTACCATTTGTATGAACCAACATCTACTACAACTAAAGACAACTACAACACTTCTTCCAACTACTACTTCTACATTCAACTATCTCTACATTTTCTCTATCCCATCAACTACTCCTTTCACAACCTTCAAATACTAACAGTGGCATTCCCTGAATAAAACCTTACAAGTCTTTGCAATGATTTCAGCTTGATTGATTTGAGTCGTCCAAATACCATCTTAGCACAACCATCTTCATTTTTCATGTTTAATAATTTCTTTGATTGATTCACAACTATTTATGATTAGGGTCTCAAGTTTCACCAAACTTTTGACTGTTGCAAATGTGAATAAATACTCCATCCTTTCAGAGTTTCACTCGCAGTTCTTTAAGATTGATGAAAGACATTGCACAATAAACTAATGTTTGTAACTGAGGGCACTTCTCAAGCTTTAACAGTTCAAGATTTTCAGAGTGCGGTTGTACCCAAGGGTGTTCTAAGCCCACCAACTCTAACTCTTTTAGATCTATCAAGAATAATTGTTTCAATCCCCCAAGTCCTCTAATGTGAACTAGAAGTTTTTGAGAGGGAAATATCTCCTTCAAACCAAAGCACTTTTGTATTGTAAGACAAAATAAATTGGGTAGCTTGTGAAATAAGTCAAAAGGAAAACTATCTTTCTCATTGTTATCATCCTCAAAGCACAACCAAAGAAAAACTATATTGTAAAGAATGTCTTGTAGCAACTGTACTTCTCTAAATAACATAATGTTTTCTTCATTGAGTGCCAAAAGCTTTATTTCGGTAGAAACCTAACAATTGAGGACAAACAAATTCAAAAGGAAACGTGTGATTGTTGTTTGTTAGAAGCATTAAAAGGAAAATGGAAAGAAAAGGAAACTCACAAAAGTGTATAGGTTGATGCTTCGTTACCTTTTCAACTGAAAACATAGGTTGTTGTAGTGGTCTAATTTGAGCCTCTATACCTCCTTTCTGATTTTCATCAACGTCTGATGTGAATATCTTCAATTTAGGACAATAGCCCAGAAGTAAGCTTTCTAATGACGAACAATCCATATCATGTTTTCCAGGATAAAAGCAACTCAAGAATGGCATGTTTACAAGAAATAGCCATGACAAACAAGGGAGTTCAAACATTATTTTGGTTCCATGTTCCATTCCATCTTCCTTTTCAACTATTTCTACCAGTTTTTCGGACTCGGATATTTCAAGCTTCTTAAGTTTCCTGAGGTTTCTTGCTAGGGATGAAGAGAACAAAGTTATCAAACTTCCACAACCATTAACTACCACTTGTTGCAAATTATGAAAGCTGATAATTCCTGTGGAATTTTCCTTCCATACATGTTTCAAGTTTGGTAAGTTGTTTAAAGTAAGTCTTTTCAACCCTTCGTCTTGACCTCACTCTCGTCAATGTTGAATATTATTTGCAATGCATCGGATTTTTGCCTATTCAATTCTTCTATGTTCTTCAAGTAAGGAAGTATATGAGATAGAATTAAAATAGTTCTATTGCATATATCCTACCTTTGGCTCGGGTCAATCCATTCGTACCTTTGGTTCAGACCGACCCCGTTTCGACCTTCAACTTATGTTATTTTGTCTGGACCTTAAGTCTTACTCTCGGAACATTCATTTTGGGTCAAAGTCTCCGTCGTCAAACTTAAGCTGCCTTAATCTTCGACCAAACCCTTTCTGTCTTAATTTTTGGTCTACATGTGTCTGACTATTCTCCATACACGCTTTCTCTTCTCAATCTTTGACTTGGTGTGATGCATCTCTGTTGTTAACATGCCTAAATATTTTTTTTCTAAATGAGCTATCTCAATTTGTGTCCACGATATTCTATCTTAACCTTTAGTTTCACACTCAACTTAATTTTTTCTCAAACTTAAAGTATTATAATTTAAAAATCAATCAAAGTCTTTTAGTATAACCATACCTTTCTTTATAGCCGAAAACATTCATTTAAATTTACTTTTAATAATATAAAAATATTTATTATGATTTTAATCATTGTGATCTATATAACTAAAACACAACTCTCATAAAATATTATTATTATTATTTTCCGTATGAAATAAGATTAATATTTTAAAGAATCAAAATTTTATTCTCTTTAAATTTCCCCGACAAATCGTTCTCATATTTTATAATATGTAAGTATTATAAGATAAATTTAAACAAATTTATATAATATAATAAAATTAAAAATAATTGTAAATCTTATCTTAAAATATAAAGGTAACAATGGGTTACGGGAGGTTTATAACGGAAAATATCACAGAAAAGGGCGGGAGGCTGAAGAAGAAAACATCGAATATCCGTAACGTTGCATTTCTAATGGGAGGTTATCTTAAAATGTAAATCTTATATTAAAATATAATGGTACTGGGAGGTTATGATATAAGAGGTTGTAAAAAGGAAAAAAGAGGCGCGAGGAATGAAGAGGAAAACGTCGTATATGCGCAGAATAGGACGTAGCCTTTGTCTTTTGTGAAAATGCTTAGAAACTACCACACTGCACTTTCTTGTATGGACGTCGAAGCCCCGCCGTATTTGACGTTCACACATCATTCAGTAAAAAATGAATGAATTTTGTTGGATTTATTTAAAAACAAATTGATGTCACGCTACACAGAAATTATATACTTTTGAATCACCCGCGAAGAAGGGGATATTTGGAGGGCTCGAAGTTAAAAAGTTTGATGTGCCCCTATATATTCATATAATTCCACTCTCAAATTTGCTAAGTTAATATAATCGATTCTACGTAATAAAGAATCGATTGAAAGTGTTATAAATTAAGAAATTCAAATGAGTTTTTATAATGATTATTTACGGTCATATTAATGACAATGTGGCTTGATATTGATCACATGTTTGTTAAACTACTAAAAAACGAAGAAATAATGTATTAGAGGGGTTAAATTTGTTTTTCTAATAATGTTAATCATAGTATTTTTTGATATCATAATCATTTGTACTAATAACTATTTATAATTATTAAATTATTTGAAATAATTTATTTCAATGTGGCCAATAAAAGTTCTTCTAATTTCGTTTGATCTTTGATCGTCGTCGACTTTTTAAATTCGAGTCTTTCATAAATGCTTATGTGGTAGTCGTGATCGGTCAGTTTCAAATACACAAATCCATCTCTTTCATTTCCTGACCCGTCCGTCTCAACTTTTTTATATTTTTTCTCGAGGTTCGTAAGACCAACATGGAAACACCACAATATATATAGGTATAAATGTTTAAGGCAACCTAATAAACCGTAAAAGAAATATTTTCCACAAAGATGTTAATCTTTGATAAGAATAAGAGTTGAAGACCAAGAACCAAAAGAATCCTCCCTCAACGTTGCAAATGCATAATTATGACTTCCAAAATGTCTACATATGTATTTGGTGTCCCTATGCATAAATATAGGTATAAATGTTTAAGACACCTAAAAACCTTAAGAGAAAGATTCGTCACAAAGATGTTAATATTTAATAAGAAAAATACAATTTATTTTATTTCCTATACTAATTATTATTCAGGAAATAGTCCTATATCCTACCTTTGGCTCGGGTCAGCCCATCCGTACCTTTGGCTCAGACCGACCTCGTTTCGACCTTCAACTTATGTTAGTTTGTCTGGACCTTAAGTCTTACTCCCGGAACATTCATTTTGGGTCAAAGTCTCCACCGTCAAACTTAAACTGCCTTAATCTTCGACCAAACCCTTTCTTTCTTAATTTTTGGTCTATATGTGTCTGACTATTCTCCATACACGCTTTCTCTTCTCGATCTCTGACTTGGTGTGATGCATCTCTGTTGTTAACATGCATAATATTTTTTTTCTAAATGAGATATCTCAATTTGTGTCCACGATATTCTATCTTAACCTTTAGTTTCACACTCAACTTAATTTTTTCTCAAACTTAAAGTATTATAATTTAAAAATCAATCAAAGTCTTTTAGTATAATCATACCTTTCTTTATAGCCGAAAACATTCATTTCAATTTACTTTTAATAATATAAAAATATTTATTATGATTTTAATCATTGTGATCTATATAACTAAAACACAACGCTCATAAAATATTATTATTATTATTTTCCATATGAAATAAAATTAATATTTTAAAGAATCAAAATTTTATTCTCTTTAAATTTCACCGACAAATCGTTCTCATATTTTATAATATGTAAGTATTATAAGATAAATTTAAACAAATTTATATAATATAAAATTAAAAATAATTGTAAATCTTATCTTAAAATATAAAGGTAATAATGGGTTACGGGAGGTTTATAATGGAAAAAATCACAGAAAAGGGCGGGAGGCTGAAGAAGAAAACATCGAATATCCATAACGTTGCATTTCTAATGGGAGGTTATCTTAAAATGTAAAGCTTATATTAAAATATAATGGTACTGGGAGGTTATGTTATGAGAGGTTGTAAAAAGGAAAAAAGAGGCGCGAGGAATGAAGAGGAAAACGTCGTATATCCGCAGAATAGGACGTAGCCTTTGTCTTTTGTGAAACTCTTTGTCTTCTGGATGACCATTAGTACATCAAAGCCTAGTAAAATTCGACGTAACCATGGGATATTTTAAGCTTCGAAGTTGAGAAGTTAAAAACTACTACATTGTGAAAGAGGTTCCAAGAATTCTATCCAGACATGCATTCTTCATCATCTAGAAGAAAAGAGAAGGTTGCCCGGGTTACAAGAAATGCAAACCCATCTGGATGGATAAGTGATGAAGAGATCCGAGGAAAGTTTTTATACTGAAGAGTTATAAAATATGTAGTTCCTCACAAATATCTGGCCTTGCAATTGTTCAAGAAAGAAGGGTTCCTTTTTCAAGAATGGATTGCATATCAAGGGCTTACTGATTTTGTGAAGATGAAAGGACATTGCTATCCAGATTTGGTTGAAGTTTTCTACACAAACCCGAGGGTTGTAAATGGGGTCATTCACTCAAGGGTCAAAGGTGTTAACATTACTATTGACGATAATGTTTGGTTAGATATTGGTTAGATTCTAACTGTTGGAAGTACACCTACTCCTGCTGCAGATCATACTTCCTTCATTCCACAAACTGATTTTGAGAAATATGTTTTTGATCAATTTAGGAAGAAGTCTGAAAGGGATGAGAGTGTTGAAGATACTCTTTTGAGATGGGAGAAGAAGGGAAACAAGAATTGCATTGGCTTTGAAACTTAAGATTTTGATGATGAGTCAACTGACGAAGATTGAATGGAATATTCTTCGTAAGAATAGGGACTACTTTTATATGTGCATTTTATTTTTTATATTTTGTAATCGTGCCATTAAGTGACCTCTGGTTTTAGGTACTGCTTCGGTTTTATTTTAAAATGAAATGAAGATTTATTTTAGTAAACGATATGTGAATTATGAATGAAGATTGCATTGTATGTGGACTAACCCTTGATCTAGTTGAGAAGAGAAGATTATGGAGTTCTGATATTGATCAAAAACTTATCACTGGTTTAAAAGTGAAAATTTCATTACTCTGCTAACTTGAATCGATTAAGGAAGAAGAAAAAATAAAATTTCATGTCTGATTTTTAAGAAAAAAAAATCGTAAGAGCGGCAGAAAAAAACGTCAAATCCCCATCGAATACGCCGTTCTATTAAGCACACAATTAATGCTGTCAAGTACTTCAATTCCCTTCATGTCCCAGCCTGGCAGCCTACGACGTTCTATTGCAAGGCAGAAAAGAAAAAAGATTCGGAAGTATGGCACAAAACGTCCATTCTAACAAAACTAACGTTGTATTAATGCTTACTTTTTAAAACAATAAACTAAAAAGAACTAAAAAAGGTAGAAACTTTAAATTTTTGGCTTCAAATACTACATCCAAAACCCTAGAAAATCGACGTAACTTTTGCAAATTATGGGAAAAAATTTAATAAAAAGGCGCGCTGTTTTTTAAACATAACGTCAAACTTTTTTGTCTTCGACGTCAAATTGTACTAGTGAATGTAAAAACAAAACACAGTTTCACTATTTGTTCGCGCTTCCATTTCTGCTTGAACTCTCTTCTTGGTTGACAACTACAATAAAGAAAGAATGTCCTTTTAAGTCGTTTCTGTATTTGTAATGTCATTTGGTTCTCATTTCTAAGGTTGACCGATTGTTTTTCGTTTATCTTTAGGCTATTTTTTGTACGGGGACAGCGCAGTTCATCATCTTCTCAAGTGACACCATTTGAAGTATGTTTTTTTTTCTTAAAATACTCTGACGTATGATGTATGTGCTCGTGTTTGTGTTGTGTTTTTGGATTCTACACGTATGATATCTATATGTATAACGATACTATGATAGTTTTTTTTTTCCTTTAACGTATGATATTTGTGTAAGTTCGTTGTCAGCGAACTTCCTCATCTTCTCTAGTGACACCATTTCAAGTTTCAATTTTTTTTCCTTCAATATCTCTTACGTATGATATATGTGTTCGTGTTTGTCGATTCTGGACGTAAGATATATGTATAACGATACATATATTGTGTTGGTGTACGTATACTATGATAGTTTATTTTTTTTCCTTCAACGTATGATAGGTATTTATTTTTGTTTCTCTACGTAAGTTAGTTTTTTATTTCCGTGGATTCTTTTCGTTTGGTTTAGTAGTATGGATCGAAGCTAGATTCATCAGCATCGTATTAGTGAAGAGTATGGCAGAGGGGTTTCTGAGTTCATACAATATGTTAAAGAACACGTAAAACCAGTGAACGGGGCATATTTTTGCTCCTGTGTTCGTTGTCTCAATCAAGTATATGAAGACTTGGACAACATCCGTGATCATTTGTTCATCTATGGAATAATGAGAAGTTATACAGTTTGGACTTGGCATGGGGAAGTATTATATAACCCAACAACTTTAAGTGGTTCGGATTACGTGGACGAATGGATGGGTGATCATTTAGACGAAATGGTACGTGACATTGGCGAAGAAAATTTTGGAAGAGCTCATTTATACGATAGTCTTAAGAACAATTCGGAGAAAGAGTTGTATCCATGATGCATCAATTTTACAAGGTTATCGGCTACTTTGAAATTATTTTGTTTGAAAGCAAGAAACGGATGGACTGATAAAAGTTTCACGGAATTGTTGGAGTTACTGAAGGAAATGCTACCAGAAAATAACACGTTACCTATGCGTAATTACGACGCGAAGAAAATTTTATGTCCAATGGGTTTGGAATACCAAAAGATACATGCATGCCCCAATGACTGTGTATTGTATAAAGATCATTGTGCTTCAATGAAGGTGTGTCCGACGTGTGGTTCGTCACGATTTAAGAAGAAAGTTGATGGAAATAACGATGAACACAGTAAAGGTCCACCGGCTAAGGTCATGTGGTATTTACCTATAGTACCTACGTTGAAACGATTGTTTTCTGTTAAAGAAGATGCGAAGAATCGTATGTGGCACGTTGATGGAAGAAAATGTGATAATCTTCTTCGACACCCAGCTGATTCCCCACAATGGAAGAACATTGACGACACATTTCCCGAATTTAGTGTAGAGCCAAGAAACTTAAGACTTGCACTTGCTACAGATGGTATGAATCCTTATGGCAACTTAAGTAGCAAACATAGTTCATGGCCAGTTATTTTGATGATTTACAATCTATCTCCTATGCTGTGCATGAAGAAAAAATACTTGATGTTGTTTATGATGATATCGGGTCCTAGACAACCTGGAAATGACATTGATGTTTATCTAAAACCGTTAATTGACGATTTAAAAATGTTGTGGGAAGAGGGCGTCGAGGTCTTCGATTCATATTCAGAAGAAAACTTTCGTTTGCGTGCAACGTTGTTTTGCACCATAAATGATTTCCCAACATATCGGAACTTGAGTGGTTACTGTGTTAAAGGTCATTTTGCGTGTCCGATTTGTGAAGAAAATACCAACTATCTTCAACTGAAGCATGGGCAGATAACTGTGTACACAAGACACCGAAGTTTCCTTCCTCGAAATCACCCTTATCGTAGATTGAAAAAAGCGTTTAATGGAAGTCCTGAGGATGATGTAGTGTGCAGACCACGTAATGGGGAAGAAATATACGCCCAGGTGAGGAACATTGATGTTGTCTTCGGAAAACATAAAAAAACACCGTTGACAAAAACATTTGGAAAAAGCGATCAATATTATTTAATCTTCCATATTGGTGTAAACTTGATGTGCGACACTGCATAGACGTTATGCATGTTGAAAAAAATGTATGTGATAGTGTTGTTGGGACTTTACTAAATGTTAAAGGAAAGACAAAAGATGGAGTGAAAGAAGGACAAGACCTGGTTAACATGGGAATCCGTTCTGAGTTACATCCGCAATCCATAGGAAGACGCACCTATCTTCCTTCAGCTTGTCATACTCTTTCAAAAAAAGAAAAACAATTTTTTTTTGTGAATGTTTACATAGTGTGAAGGTTCCCCAAGGTTATTCGTCGAATATTAGTAGCCTTGTTTCTATGAAAGATTTGAAGTTGGTCGGTTTAAAGTCTCACGATTGTCATGTCTTAATGTAACAACTTTTACCAATAGTTATTCGAGCCATACTACCCACCTCTGTTATAGTTATTCTAACACGTTTGAGTTTGTTTTTCAATGCCATTTACAAGAAAGTTGTTGATCCTCTACAGTTAGATGATTTGCAAAATGAGGCCATCAAACTATTGTGCCAATTGGAAATGTATTTCCCACCCTCATTTTTTGATATCATGGTTCATTTGATTGTCCATTTAGTGAGAGAGATTCGAATATGTGGGCCGGTTTTGTTGAGGTGGATGTACCCGGTGTAAAGATACATGAAGATCTTAAAGGGATATGTTAAGAATCAATTGAGACCAGAAGCTTCGATTATAGAGCGCTACATTGCAGAGGAAGCCATTGAATTCTGCTCAAGTTATATGCCAAGTTGTGACCCAATAGGACTTCCAAAGAAAATACATGAGAGTAGACGTGAAGGAAAGGGAGTTCGAGGAGTAAGGATTGAAAGTGTTAGTGGAAGAGAAGTTAATCAAGCACATTTGTACATTTTAAACAACACAGAGGATGTTATTCCTTACATTTCACAACACATTGATGAAATTAAGTCAGCACATCCACGTATGAGTGAAAAGTGGACACTTAATGAACATAACAAATCCTTTTTAGCTTGGTTTAAGAAAAAGATTTATGCGACTCCGAATGTTTCTGAAAATCTATTGAGACTAGCTCGTGGACCTAACACTGATGTGATCACTTTCGGCGGCTATTACATAAACAATTAATTGTTCTATTCAAAGGAGGAAGACGATAAAAGTAGAGTTCAAAATAGTGGAGTTACCCTACAAGTTGAGGCCTTACACTTTTCCAGTTCCAAGGATAAGAATCCAATTACAACATCAATCAGTTATTTTGGAATAATTCAAGAAATTTGAGAAATCGATTATGTCACTTTTAGAGTTCCAGTTTTCAAGTGTAAATGGGTTGACAGTAATTCTGGTTTGGTGACAGAAGACCTCAGATTCACTTTGGTAGATCTTAACAAAATGAGTTACACGGATGAACCATTTATTATGGCTAGTCAAGCAAGACAAATATTCTATGTCACTGACCTAGTGAATCATAAATGGTCAATGGTATTGGAAGGCAGAACCATGCACACAACTCATGATGAAGACTCTCTAGATATACTTGAGACAAGATCCTTCTCATCAAGAACCATTGAAAATAAGGTTGATGATGTACCCGATGAAATACATGCAACTCGATGTGATCAGAACGAAGGCATATGCGACAAATAGGTGTCTTAACATTGTACAATTTATTTGTTTTGTCTGTTCTAACTATAATGTACTAATACTTTGTAAACAGGTATGACGAGCTCTGGATCAGGTCCGAAGGGAGGAAGGGGTAGATCTGTGACTCGGATGCCTGATGTCACATCCCGTCGGGTTAATAAGAAACCAGTGACGGTGGAGTTTTATCCCAGAACATTTGTGCCTATTGGGCACATGCAACATCATTCAAAAGTTACTTGGGTGTGATGGCAAAAGCACATGCCCCTATTGTCGCTACCTGTTGGGATGATGTCCCACAGGTTGACAAAAATCTACTATGGCAGGATATTTTGGTATGTTTAAGATGTTTTACTTCCATCATTGACTTATTTTTGTTGATCATGCTTTAACATTAATTTTGTTCTTAATAGGAAAATTGGGATATCCCTAATGATGAAAGGATAAGGAAGAAGATTTTATCCCACATTGCAGTCCGATGGAGGGACTTCAAGACGAGTATGATACGTCAATACGTCTTTGGCTCTAAACAGAATGACACTCACTGTATAAAATATAAAATAACTGAGCAGGAGTGGGTGCAGTTTAAAGAATCTAGACTTACTCCTGAGTGGCAGGTATTTTTTTAATATTTTGCTCTAGTCACACAAGATGTTAATTTGTGATTTATGCTTAATGATTTTCATTTTTTCATAAGTGAAAAGGATAGCCGCCCAGCAGAGGCAGAAGCTTAATGATACACCGCACGTACTGTCACGTGGTGGTTATGTGTTATTAGAGAAAAAGATGAGAAAACATCGGGCTGATGAGTTAGGTCTTGAGTCACCTTATCTAGTACCTCCACCAGCCAGACATGAATTGTGGAAGGCTGCACGGACAAAGTCCAATGGTCAGTTTACATCACAGTCTGCTTAGGAGATATCCCAGAGAATTGTAAGTGGAAACTTTTAACTGATTGCTATTGAAACTAGAAGCAATGAATTTAAGGAAGAGTTTATTCTTCGCATAATAACGAAGACTGAAAATGAAGAAAGATAACATCACTAACGTTATTCACAGAGACGTAAGGTTTATATACATGCACACAGTACAATAACAGAAAAAACGGTAAACTGTTTTTACACAAAACTTGAATTATGCAACATTACTCTCCCTTAATTCAAGTTAATGAGAGACACCATTCCAATTGCCTTTCTCATAGCTTCAAATCTATCACATGCCAGGGCCTTTGTAAACAAGTCTGCCCATTGTTTTTCAGTTTTACAGTAGGGGAGTTCAATTTACCCTTTATTCACCATATCCCTTAAGAAGTGGTATTTCACTTCAATGTGTTTACTCTTCCCATGACTAATAGGATTCTGGCTAGATTAATGGTAGAAATATTGTTCATTTTCAACTCTACTGGACTCTTCCTTACTACTTTGCTCTTCTTTGTGCCATCGAAATTCACCAGCCACCCTCTATTGCACGTCATGTGATTTGAGCAACCTGAATAAAGATACCAGTTCTTGTTCAGTGGTTTCATGTATTCAGTAGTTCTCATAACCATTAAGGTAAGCGGTTCTGTAACTGATTCTTCCTGTGCTGCAATGTGAGCCTCTTTCTCCTTGCTTTGAAACTTCTTCTGCTTACCTTTTCTTGAGAGGCACTCTGATGCAAAATGTCCTAATTTATGACAATTAAAACACTCGACGTTTCTTTTATCTTTTTGCTTTGAGCTCTTCTTGTTGTGTTTCTTCTCAGTTGAATCAGATTTTTCATCTGGTTCATCTGTATCTGCACTACTTCCTTTCTTTCTTCCACTTACCTTTTCCTAGTTTCCCTTCCCACTTCTTAAACTTCATTTTCTCTCCGCTCTTGACATACTTCACCTTCAGCGCTTGCTTGTCATGCTTGGCAGAATTTCTTTCCATCAATCGCGTTTCATGTGCCTCTAAAGAACTTTGAAGTTCTTCTATCTTCAACTTCTCAAAACCTCTGGATTCCTCTATCGCAACAACAATGTAGTCAAACCGCTGAGGCAAAGAACACATTATCTTTTCCTACTATCATTAAATCGCTGATAGACTCTCCGCAGCTCTTCATTTGATTAGTAAGTGTCAGAACCTTGTTAAAATACTCACCAACCTTATCATTTTCCTCCATGTGAAGAAGCTCTCCGTAACGTTTGAAGTCTAACTTTCTTTATTTTCTCCCCTCCAACATGACAGCACACCAAAATTGTCCAAGCTTCTCTCGCCGTAGTCGCACTTTGTATTTTCTCAAAGTGCATATCATCTACACATTGGTGGATGATGAACAAGGCTTTGTCACTTCTTGAACTCTGCCTTCTGCTCCTCCGTGTCACCACCATGATCACCCTCATACCCCCTTTCTTCCATAACAGCACTAACGTCTTGATAACGAAACAAGACTTTCATTTGTACATTCCACCTATTCCAATTATTACTTGTGAGAACAGGGAAACTTGCAGTAGGGATATCCGCCATGACACTTTTCTTCCTCTCTCAAGAACGATCTTCTTGCTTCTCCTCAAACGCGTCAACCACCCTTCTCTACCACCGTCGGGTCTTCGTGAGAGATGAAACAAAAACACACACACCCTAGGTTTCTGCAACTTGGCTCTAGACACCGCTATTGAAACTGGAAGCAATGAAGTTTAAGGAAGAGTTTATTCTTAGCAGAATAACGAAGACTGAAAATGAAGAAAGATAACATCACTAACTTTATTCATAGAGACGTAAGGTTTATATACATACACACAGTACAATAACAGAAAAAATGGTAACCTTGTTGTACACAAAACTTGAATTATCCAGCATTAATTACCATAGTTCATAACATAATTATGTAACAAACTTTTTAATGTGTGTGCAGGATGACTTGGTTGAACAATAGAGTCAAGGCACATTGGTGGCACAAGGTAGGGAGGACCTCCTAGTAGCAACCACAGGTCAGCTAGACCGTCCAGGTCGTGTGCGTGCTGCTGGAGGAGCTATTGGATTGAGGGACTACTTTGGCCCTTGTCGCTACCGGAATCGCGACGGGACGACGATCCAAAAAGAAACGGGTTTTGAAAAGAGATTTTGGAGTCGCCATCATAGTTTATTATGGAAAACTACGGAAAAACCATAAAATAATTAGACACGGTCCACGAAAACCAGATTCTGGGTTCGGGAGTCGGTTACGCGTAGGGAAGGTGTTAGCACCCTACAACGCCTGCCCTACGGCAGTACCTTTAACTAAATGCACGAATATGATGTGGTTTTCAAAATGTTTCACTATCCCCTAAAATAAAATTCTAAATAAACAAAATATATTTTTTAGTTTTTTGGGCCCGACAAGGATTGACCTTGCTCCTACGTATTCTCATTCAAAATGAGAAATCAGGGTTACGTAGTTCTTTTGGAAACTGTGTTGAAAATTTCGTTTAGGAAATTGTTTGACAATTTTGTTTGGAAATGATTTTGGATTTTTGGGAAGTGAACCTGACAAGGACTAGCCTTGCTCTTACGTATCTCCACTCTTGATGGAGAATCAAGGATCACGTAGTTCTGGGTTAAAAGATTGTTTGTTGTTTGTAAAAAAAGATGTTTTTAAATTTTTTATGTTTTTTAATATTTCCGAGAAAAAGAAGGTAATGAGCACTAGGCCGACGCGGACGGTCACACGAGTACTCATACCATTATTTAAAACTTTTGGTATTGAGGATATTGAGTACTAGGCTGATGCGGACGATCGCACAAGCACCCATATCCTCATTTAATATTATGTAAATAAGAGAGAAAGGTATTGAAACCTAGGACGATGCGGACGATCACACGAGTGTTCAACCTTTAAACGTATTTTTGTAATTTTTATATAAGAAAGGAGAAGAGGTTTTTAGCACAAGGACGGCGCGAGCGGTCACACGTGTGCTTAACCTTTAAAATATATTCTTGTAATTTTATATAAGAAAGAAGAAGAGGTTTTTAGCACAAGAACGACGCGAGCGGTCACGCGTGTGCTTAACCTTTAAAATATATTTTTGTAATTTTATATACATATATAAATATTGTATTATTAAATATATATATTTTAAAATAAGTAGATATTTAGAATAAATAGATAAAATAAAATAAAACAATAAAAAATAAAAAATAAAAAATAAAAAATAAAAAATAAAAAAACAATTGAAATAAGATAAATAATGGAAGAAAATAAAACAAATCATAGGGGGTGCCTAAATGAGAAAATGGGGTGTCTAAACTATTTTTTCTTTATAAATAGATTGGGCCTAAACCCAAACTAAAAGGGGTGAGGAAGTGAGAATAGGGGTACAGGCAAGAAAAGGAATTTTATTTCTTTTGTTATTATTTTTTAAGAACAGAATGGGCCTGAGCTCAAGACAAGAGAACGTATGGGGGTGCGCGGGTGAAAAACGGGGCCTGCGCGAAGGAGAAAGCTATTTTTTTACTTGGGCTTGGCCCAACACTAGCCCGAGGATGTGGGGGTGCGCGGGTGAGAAGCGGGGGCTGCGCGAAGGAAAAGAGCTATTTTTTTACTTGGGCTTGGCCCAGCACTAGATCCGGGGGTGGTTTGCCTAACCTAGAATTTCCTAGGGGTTCAGGAGGCTCATTCTCATTCCCCACTCCCTCAGCTCACGCACTCTCCAGAGACCCAAGGTCTCTTGCTCAGACCCATAAGCTCACCGCCGCCTCTGCCAGAACCGGCCACCGTCGCCTCAGCCAGAACACGCCTTGGCCTCGCCGGCGACAACTCGCGCCACCAGAACCACTCCCAGCCATGACGCCACCGTCTTCACTCTTCTCCCTTCGAAAACGGCGATCCCAAGGGAGGGTCATCATCCGCCTTCATCTCTGATTCCTTCGCGTCATCAATACCCATTGTTTCGGTAGATATTTTTGGGACCGAGAGACTAACCTACTGACGTGTCTGGACCGCTCGCTTGCTTCCAAACTCCTACTGTTGGCCGATCGGTGTTGGCGCAAACCGATCGGTCTCCTTCTTGACGAGGGGGATGTACCTGCAAAAGGTACTCCGACGCCCAAGTTAGGCGTGTGATTTGAAGAGCCTCGGCTCTTAGTTGAATATTTAGTGAATGGTTATCACTATTGAGTATTTGAGAGTAGCGTAGAGTGAATAATGCGTAAGTGGAACGTACCTGGCTTTCAGCCCTGGCTTTGTATTTATAATTTACCTCATGGATCCTAAACTGATATAAGCCCAATAAAATATAAACAGAATAAGATATAAACAGATTACCTGAATATCCGGTTGGTTGTTTGTAACCACTCGGTTAATATTTTATACTGTACACTATGCCCCCCAAGTCCGAGTTAAGCGTGTGGCTTTAGCCGTGGTTAACAATAGGACTGATGAGTTTGAGGGAGGCTGCGTTTGCGGAACTGAAAGCGTTTTACCGGTCGACCTTCAACATTAACCGAGCGGGATTTACCGCTCGTCCTTCAACAAGAACCGAGAGGAATTTACCTCTCGGTCTTCAACATTAATCGAGAGGGTTTTACCTCTCGACCTTCGACATTAACCGAGCGGGATTTACCGCTCGTCCTTCAACAGGAACCGAGAGGAATTTACCTCTCGGTCTTCAACATTAATCGAGAGGGTTTTACCTCTCGACCTTCGACATTAACCGAGCGGGATTTACTACTCGTCCTTCAACAGGAACCGAGAGGAATTTACCTCTCGGTCTTCAACATTAACCGAGAGGGCTTTACCTCTCGACCTTCGACATTAACCGAGCGGGATTTACCGCTCGTCCTTCAGCAGGAACCGAGAGGGATTTACCTCTCGGTCTTCAACATTAATCGAGAGGGTTTTACCTCTCGACCTTCGACATTAATCGAGCGGGATTTACCGCTCGTCCTACAACAGGAACCGAGAGGGATTTACCTCTCGGTCCTCAACATTAATTGAGAGGGTTTTACCTCTCGACCTTCGACATTAACCGAGCGGGATTTACCGCTCGTCCTTCAACAGGAACCGAGAGGGATTTACCTCTCGGTCTTCAACATTAATCGAGAGGGTTTTACCTGTCGACCTTCGACATTAACCGAGCGAGATTTACCGCTCGTCCTTCAACAGGAACCGAGAGGGATTTACCTCTCGGTCTTCAACATTAATCGAGAGGGTTTTACCTCTCGACCTTCGACATTAACCGAGCGGGATTTACCGCTCGTCCTTCAACAGGAACCGAGAGGGATTTACCTCTCGGTCTTCAACATTAATCGAGAGGGTTTTACCTCTCGACCTTCGACATTAATCGAGCGGGATTTACCGCTCGTCCTTCAACAGGAACCGAGAGGGATTTACCTCTCGGTCTGCAACATTAACCGAGAGGGCTTTACCTCTCGACCTTCGACATTAACCGAGCGGGATTTACCGCTCGTCCTTCAACAGGAACCGAGAGGAATTTACCTCTCGGTCTTCTACATTAATCGAGAGGGTTTTACCTCTCGACCTTCGACATTAACCGAGCGGGATTTACTGCTCGTCCTTCAACAGGAACCGAGAGGAATTTACCTCTCGGTCTTCAACTTTAACCTAGGACTTACCGTTCGTCTTTGAGACGGCTTTACCTCTCTCCCGAGAGGGATTTACCGCTCGGTCTTCGACCTAGGAGTGCTTCCTAGGGAACGGGCTTTACCGTTCGACTTTGAGAGGGCTTTACCTCTCTCCCGAGAGGGATTTACCGCTCGGTCTTCGACCTAGGAGTGCTTCCTAGGGAACGGGCTTTACCATTCGACTTTGAGAGGGTTTTACCTCTGCTTTGAGCTAGCAGTGTTTCCTAGTGAACGGGATTTACCGTTCGTCTTTGAGAGGGCTTTACCTCTCTTCCGAGAGGGATTTACCGCTCGGTCTTCGACCTAGGAGTTCTTCCTAGGGAAAGGGCTTTACCGTTCGGCTTTGAGAGGGTTTTACCTCTGCTTTGAGCTAGGATTGTTTCCTAGTGAACGGGATTTACCGTTCGTCTTTGAGAGGGCTTTACCTCTCTCCCGAGAGGGATTTACCGCTCGGTCTTCTACCTAGGCGTGCTTCCTAGGGAACGGGCTTTACCGTTCGGCTTTGAGAGGGTTTTACCTCTGCTTTGAGCTAGGAGTGTTTCCTAGTGAACGGGATTTACCGTTCGTCTTTGAAAGGGCTTTACCTCTCTCCCGAGAGGGATTTACCGCTCGGTCTTCGACCTAGGAGTGCTTCCTAGGGAACGGGCTTTACCGTTCGACTTTGAGAGGGCTTTACCTCTCTCCCGAGAGGGATTTACCGCTCGGTCTTCGACCTAGGAGTGCTTCCTAGGGAACGGGCTTTACCGTTCGGCTTTGAGAGGGTTTTACCTCTACTTTGAGCTAGGAGTGTTTCCTAGTGAACGGGATTTACCGTTCGTCTTTGAGAGGGCTTTACCTCTCTGCCGAGAAGGATTTACCACTCGGTCTTCGACCTAGGAGTGCTTCCTAGGGAACGGGCTTTACCGTTCGGCTTTGAGAGGGTTTTACCTCTGCTTTGAGCTAGGAGTGTTTCCTAGTGAACGGGATTTACCGTTCGGCTTTGAGACGGCTTTACCTCTCTGCTTTGAGCTAGGAGTGCTTCCTAGGGAACGGGCTTTACCGTTCGGCTTTGAGAGGGCTTTACCTCTCTGCCGAGCGGGATTTACCACTCGGTCTCGGACTTGATCGTTAATTATGAACTTTGCTGACGAAATTGGCAATCAGTGTTTGCAATAGGAGACTTCCCCTTCGTTAATTGAATTTCAGGAAGTCCGTTTATGACTAGATCTTAGTCTGCACTTGCATAGTTGATGGCATGGATTTTGATATATATTTCTTCAAGATGTTGTATTGCTGAAATTCTCATGATGATATATATTATGGTATATAACCATATAATAAATGATTCGGTTATCAGATATTATGAATTGCACCGAATAAATAACATAGATAATAAACAAGGTATCAAAAACCGTTTCGAGATTTTATAATATTGTTGTTGATAGTTATCTCTAACACAACAATTTCTTTGACTATTTGAATCATGCCAGAAAATGTTTCGGTTATAATAATTAGATAACTATATTTATAGTTATATACTATATTATAATATATCATATAATATATTACGGATTATACTATATATATTTAAAATAAAAATATTTGTTATAATATTTATTATCAATCAGATATTTTATGAAATATTCATATTTCAAAAAATACTTATCTTGTTGATGACGTCTCACGTAGAGATGATGATTCATCTACTGTATTGTTCACTTTGTCGAAAGTTTCTGGTGTTGATCTGAAATAGTGATGTCGAGACCGAACGCTAGTCTTGGTTTCTTGTGGTTTCTAATCATCTTTCTGGTGCTTTGTTGTTCATCCATGCTCCTCGTGGTCATCATTGGGTTTGACGCTCGGCCCCACGGTGGGCGCCAAAATGTTTCGGTAGATATTTTTGGGACCGAGAGACTAACCTGCTGACGTGTCTGGACCGCTCGCTTACTTCCAAACTCCTACTGTTGGCCGATCGGTGTTGGCGTAAACCGATCGGTCTCCTTCTTGACAAGGGGGATGTACTTGCAAAAGGTACTCCGACGCCCAAGTTAGGCGTGTGATTTGAAGAGCCTCGGCTCTTAGTTGAATATTTAGTGAATGGTTATCACTATTGAGTATTTGAGAGTAGCGTAGAGTGAATAATGCGTAAGTGGAACGTACCTGGCTTTCGGCCCTGGCTTTGTATTTATAATTTACCTCATGGATCCTAAACTGATATAAGCCCAATAAAATATAAACATAATAAGATATAAACATATTACCTGAATATCCGGTTGGTTGTTTGTAACCACTCGGTTAATATTTTATACTGTACACCCATCATCATCAACTTCACCATTGCTAAAACCTCCACGACGATCACGACCACTGCCACGATAAGGACCCCGTGCATATCCTCGTCTACCTCCTCGGCCACCTCCACGGCCACCATAAGAGGTTTCATTTTTTTCCTTCCTCACAGCCTGAGTGGGAGGAACTGGCTTGGAAGGCAATTGAGCCAGCTTGCTCTGCTGAGCCACCGCACCCACGCGGGGTCCAACCTTGCCCTGCTCTTTCTTCGGCGCTGCGGCGGCCTTCAACTGCTCGGCCGCGATCAACTGCGACGGGTCCTCCGCGTCGTCGCCCAATAAAACAAAGGGGTTGGCAATGGCCATTTTGAAAATCAGCCCCTCTCAGGAAAATCCCACAAAGCTTACTTCTTTTGACAGCACAGAAAAGGTTCATGGTTGATTTGAGACAGAAGATGAAGATGAAATGGGAGAATGAAGAGTGAAGTATGGGTTTTTGTTTTGGTTTTTGAGTTTCTGAGTTTGGTTGATTGTAGGTGAGGGGGAGTGACACGCCGAGGGAGTTCTCGATGGATGGTGTCGGAAACGAAAATTGATGATGTGGTTGGGAGGGAGGTTCCAGTGGGGAACGGAATGGTTCAGTGAGGATGAAGACACTGTTCTATTATCTCTGTTATATGATTTTTCTTTGTGAGTATCTTGTTTACTGTTTCAATTTCAATGTTGATGGTTGGAAATGGGCAGAGGCGTGGGAGCCTATTTTTGATCGAATCTTGAGTAGATGGACTCGCTTGGAGGAGAGAAATGGAACAAAAGAAGTGGATAGGAGTGGGTCTGGGGAGGATGATGATGATGATCGATAACAGTGAACATAAACCAATATCCACAACACTAAGAATGCACTCAACGACAGTCATACGCAAGCCTAGCAACTTCAACAGAGATATGTGCAAGAGCAAGCAAACAACTCACTAAAACAACATTACTTACCTCTCGAAGATCCGTTGCTATGGTCAACCTTGCGTCTCCAATGAATCCCCTTCTCCCTTGAGTGGCTGACTTCTCCCTTCTCTTTGCTGTGAATAATGTCTCTTGTTCTTCTTTGCAGGTGCCAATGGTGAAGGTCTGAAAGACAGTGTGTGAAATCCTTCTTTTCTTTTCTCTCCAAAACCAGAATAATAAAACCTTCCCTCTACTCTCACGTACACTGCTCCCTAAAAAAAACACTTTTTCCTTCTTTTTTTTTGTCACGTTTCAAACCTTTTCCTTTTTTTTTCTTTTTGCTTTTCCTTTTTTTTTTCTTTTTTAAAAAAGACTAAATCAAATACAAAATAGTAAAATGAAATTAAAAATAATAACATAAAATAAAATGAAAATGCGGAAAATAAAATAAAACAAATCAAAAATAGAAAGAGACCTATTATTTAGTCAATCTGGACGAAATTGGGTGTTGACAGCTGCCCCTCTTTACTTAGATATTACTAGATAATATGAAAAGTTGATATTTTCGTATTATCGGAGTAAAAGCTAAGTAAAGAAAGAAACACTAATATCGTCTAGATTTCCAAAAGAGAAAGATGGAAGAATAAAAAACTTATCCAAGCATATACGATAATTGAATTCAAAGAAAAGTGTCTTGATGCAACACAGAGGGTTCGACCATTGCGTAGCAGAGGGTCGATTTACCAAAAGGAACCTGGATTTGACCATTGCCTAGCAGAGGGCCAAAATCAGAGAACAGAAACCTGGATTCGACCATTGCCTAGCAGGGGGCCGATATCGCAAAACAACAACCTGGATTTGACCATTGCTTAGCAGAGGGCTAGCGAAACGAAAACCTAGATTCGACCATTGCCTAACAGAGGGCCGATATCGCAGAACAACAAACTGGAATTTGACCATTGCTTAGCAGAGGGCTAGCGAAACGAAAACCTGGATTCGACCATTGCCTAACAGAGGGCCGATATCGCAGAACAACAAACTGGAATTGACCATTGCTTAGCAGAGGGCCAACAACACGAAACGAAAACCTGGATTCGACCATTGCCTGGCAGAGGGCCGATATCGCAGAGACAATAAACTGGAATTTGACCATTGCTTAGTAGAGGGCTAGCGAAACGAAAACCTGGATTCGACCATTGCCTAACAGAGGGCCGATATCGCGGAAACAATAAACTGAAATTTGGTCATTGCCTAGCAGAGGACCGATATACCAAAAGAAAACTTGAGCTCAGGATGCCAAATAAACTGGTTTTAGGGTGTCAGGCAAAATTGGGCTTTTTTTTTTTTGAAGGGCCAGGTGAAACTGGACTTGGCGGCCAATATGGAAACTAGGCTTCGAGGGCCAGGTAAAACTGGGTTTTAGGGCCAAGCGAGCTGGGCTTGGTGGGCCAATATGGAAACTGAGCTTTGGGGCCAGTGTGGAAACTAGGCTTAAGGGCCAGTGTAGAAATTGGGCTTGGCGGCCAATGTGGAAACTGGGCTTTGGGGGCCAGTGTGAAAACTGGGTTTGTGGGCCAGTATGGAAACTGGGCTTCGCGGCCAGTATGGAAACTGGGCTTTGGGGCCAATGTGGAAACTGGGCTTCAGGGCCAGTGTGGAAACTGGGCTTCAGGGCCAGTATGGAAGCTGGGCTTTGCAGGCCAGTGTGGAAACTGGACTTTGGGGGCCAGTATGGAAACTAGGCTTTAGGGCTAGTGTGGAAACTGGGCTTCAGGGCTAGTATGGAAGTTGGGCTTTGCGGGCTAGTGTGGAAACTGGGCTTTAGGGCCAGTATAGAAACTGGGCTTTAGGGCCAGTGTGGAAACTGGGCTTCAGGGCCAGTATGGAAGTGGGCTTTGCGGGCCAATGTGGAAACTGGGCTTGGGGGCCCGTGTGGAAACTGGGCTTTGGGGCCAGTTTGAAAACTGGGCTTTGGGGCCAGTGTGGAAACTAGGCTTTGGGGGCCAGTGTGGAAACTGGGCTTGGCGGGCCAGGTAAAACTTTTCAAATTTTGGAATTCGTGAAATTTGTAATTTTGTGAAATGTCTTTTTTGTTTTTTTTTTCTTTTTTTGAAATTTTTGACAGAAATTTGATTTTTGAAAAGGCATCAGTGACCATTCGCTAAAGAGAATGTCCTGATATGAGGATAGGAGAAACAAGGCGTAAAGACCATGGTAGAGTGTTGAAACTCTAGCTTAAAGGTGGTGAACAGGGTGTAAAGATGTGTGTCAAAAACCCCAGAATGAGAGAAAAAAAACATGATCAATAAGAACCAACATGACTTGAAAGAGAAAACCATAATGTTATTTTTTTGTGTATTTTTGAAGAAGGATTCGACAACCATTGATATGAATGAAGAGGGTTTCGATCTGAAAGAATTTCTTTTGATGGATGGATGCACACATATGGAAAACATTTGCTTTGTTTTGTGTTTCGTCTCTTTTTTTTTGCTTGAGTCATTCATCTTACTTGCAATCATCATCAAACTGATCTTTATTTTCAATATTTTGTGAAAGTGAGAAATGTCATACATTCGAGGTCTAATGTTTGATATGATTACATTTTGACTTTTTCTTTCGTGACATCAATGCACGCATGCTTGAATTTACTGGCAAGTGAAGAATAAGAGCTGTTTAGAATGGTTTGGAGAAGTCTGGGATAGCCACATAAGCACATCATTCCTTATACATTGCTTAAAGGAAACGAGACACCCCAAAGCTGCCCCAGTTTGGTGTTTGCAAAATGAGCATTGGGTTTGGATCCATGATAGTTCAGGTGAGACCCGCAAAGCTGTTCCAGTCTTGGGATTATGGGTCAATGAGTTGTAAGGCGAAGAATTCGTGTGAGATTCACAAATCTGCTTTAGTTTTTTTTTTCGGGTAAGAGTTCTTGTCTAGAAGAAGTAGTAGGCATGAAAAGGATAAGCTAAAAGGATCGCCCCCAATTTGTTTGATTTTTTCGCATGCTTTTGGCTAGATTGTAGGAAGATCCCCTCTTCTTGAGACATTACCTTTCTCTCTTTTTGTTTTCATTCATTCATCTCCAATTTTCTCTCTCTTTTTTTTTAACACATTGCAAGTCATTTCGTCTTATCGCAAAATTAAGCCTTATAAAAATTTGAGCAAACATTATTCAATCTGTGTGGACTTTATTAAGCTTGTAATGTGGCTAGGGCTAGAAGGTATTGAAAGGAGGGGGTATAAAGGCCCAAATGAATGCTTGTCGGATAAAATTTTTTTAAACAAGGGTTATTATCTACGCGTCGCATCAACTATTTGATCTTTTGAGCACTCTTCTTTTTTCTTGAACTGTTTTTCATTCACCTCGTTTATCACCACTTTGTGATCTTTGTTTTTTTTTTATTTTTGTTTTTTTTTTGTTTACCCTTTTGAAGGATTCTCTTCATTTGATTACTGAGTGCTCTTTATTTGCACACTGAGTTGACTCCCTACTGATGATAACCTTTTCTTGGGAATAATTTTGAAAAAGAATTTATTTTCGGCTCAAACGGGGTAACAATGGTTATAGTTTGTTTTTTGTTTTTTTGGATAAAGAAAGGAGGCCACACATCATTTTGAAATTTGATTGCCTCATTTTCAAAAGATTAACTCTACGATTAGATGACCTCAACGTGAGTTGTTTTTTTTTCGTTTTTTTAGACCGTCATTTCGGATTTTCAATCTAGTGGACTTATTCTCTTTTTGAAAGTTCTTTTGTTTGTCTCAATGAATTTAGGGATCACCCAACTAGCACAAGCGAGAGTAATTTTGGTCCGGCCAATCTGCCCTAGTGTAAAGGTTTTTATTACTGAGGACAGTGATAATGTTTGTTGGGGAAAATCCTTTATTTTAGAGAAAGTGAAGGGTGAAGGCTTTCAAGCAACACGTGCACAAACATCTCGAAAGAAAACATCAAATTGTTATTTTTAAACATTTGACCTCAGAAAAACTTGACATCCCAATTTTCTTTTTGATTATTCATCATTTTCCTTTTTTCTATTTTCGAAAAACAAGAGTTTGACGATTCACAAGAAAGACAAGTGACTCAAGATTTCCTTCATTTTTTTGTTTTTTCAATTTTGTTTTCCTTTTTTTCCGTAATACCCTTTCAGGACTCGATTTCCAGCACTACTTAGAGAAACCCTGTAGTGAATGTTCGCATTGCAAGTCATGGATGAAGATGTGATACCAATGAGCATACTTCTCCATAGTGATGAGTCAATATTTTCTCGATTTCACTTAGCTTATTGTACCGAATTTAATCAGAGAATTGTGCTTAATTGTCCAGTATTTTCCCATTTTTACTAATTGTGCTTAAAATGAATAGAAATTCTTATTTTGCTTAATTTGAATTATCTATGACTAATTATTTGTATTATTAATTGTAGGGAAATTATTTGGATAAAATTTAGGGACTAATTTATTTTGTGAAGCAATTAATTAGATGAACACTTTATTTTCAATGAAGAAGCACGGTGCATTCACGGCCATGGGTAACTCTCGGCTGCACTTATCATGGATGTGCAAGGGAATGGAAGAGAAAGAAGGTGCTGTCAAGGTTTTTGGGCTGGAAGAAAGCATGGGAAGAATGAAGTGGTGTTGTCAGCACATGGATTTACTAAGGGCTGCTGCCACACACGGAAAGTGGAGAAAATTGGTGTGCAAATAAAGAATAGAAGTGCATCTCACGGCCAGCACATGCAGCAGCACACGTGGAAATTGGAGGGGATTCACCTTTCATTGAAGTTGGAAGCACATGTGCACTAAAACGGCACTTTGAGGTATGGTTCAGAGATGGTGGCACGTTCTTGAATTTTAAAGCAATTGGCTTGCAACCAACATGCACACGGCTGTCACATTAAAAATTAAAAAAACCGTGGAGTTGGAAGTGAGAAAGGCTGCCATGAAGGACACTAACTAAAAAATGATAATGCTCCATACGTGAAAGAGAGAGCAAGCAATTCAATTCTTGAATTTGAAATAAGCACTTGGCGTGCAACCAACACACCACACGGTCCAGCAGATTGGAGAAACACGGTGCTAGCTTCACGTGCACTGCCTGGAAGAAACTCTCCACTCTTGCAACATCCAGAAGGCGGTGCAGCAACTCCCATCCATGCAAGATTTCCAGGAGCTTCTCGGTGCAGCAGTTGGTCATTCTTGGAGAAGTGCAGCTCATGGAAGCTCACGGCCTTTGTCCAACGCATCCAGCTTGGTTGAAGATGGTGCACGACTTGCTGGAAGCAAAAGGCAGTAGCAGCAGAGAGGGAGAGGAGCTCACGGTGATTGAGCTTTTGCAGAACCAGCAGCCTTCACTATCCAGCTGATCCAGCAGCTTCATGTCCAGCACTGCACCGTCCAAGAGAAGCACATCAACGTGTATTCATTGGCTTTGGAGAGAAAGAAGAGAAGCCGTGTGGGAAGAGAGAGCTGGAACGTGTTGGAGCAGCCACCCAAGGAGATCTCTCTTGGTTTGCAATCCAGCAGCCACACACAAAGATGAAGCACACGTCCAGCCAGCAAGAACTAAATTCAGTTTGGTGTTCACAGTCCAGAAACTCCCTTCACACAACAAGCAGTAGCACCCACGGCCATGACAACAGCTTGGTCCAGCAGAGGAGTTTCGTCCAGCACTTCACTAGGCAGCAGCACAACAGCAGCAAGTTGGAGAGGAAGGTGAAGCTCACGGAAAGAAGAAAGGAGCAGCAAGGCATGGATCTTCCAGCAAGAAGTGAAGACCCCACGGCTGCCACGTAAGAGAAGAAGAGCCCACGGTCATTTGCTTGGAAGAGCACTAGCCGCCCATTATTTTTGCCAAAATGAAAAGCAAGATGTTTTTGTCTTCTTCTAAGAATGATGGTGCAGAAGTGGAAGTAGAAAGTGGAGGGTCCCTTGCTTCCATTTTGCACCATCCGGTAAGCACTACGAGAGGATTGTTGGTTTGAAAGGGAGATGGCACTCAAAAGTTGAGGACCCCTTAGTTCCACTATGGCACCATCCGAAAGAGCACAAGACTTGGAGAAAATTGTCTTTAAAAAAGGGAATTGGACAGCAGAGGGAGCTTCACGTTCCAGTAGAGTAGGAGTAGAGTAGGGCAGTGACATTTCTGTTCTGGTTTTCATTTTTTTCCCCCTCCCCCTTTGGGGAGGTTTTGGGGTTTTGTTTCCAGTGACGAATTTGGTGTTGTTTCCAGCGATAAATTTGGTTTCCAGTGATGTCCAGTAATGAATTTCATTTTTAATCAAGTCCATTTTCAAGTTTAAATCTTCAATCAAGTTACTGCCATTTTCAATTTCACTGTAATTCACGTTTCTGCTCAACTCATTTCATCAAGTTTCATGGCTTAATTCCAATTGTGCATTTTAACTCTGTCAAGGTTTCGTTTTCAACTTTATTTTTACTGCGCTGCTTCATTTACGTTTTTATCAGTTTTATTTTCACTGCAGTTCTTATTTCTGGTTTTCTTTACTTTTATGTTTAAAAAGTTAAATTCCGTTTTTACCATTCTCTGAATTTACTGCAATTTCTTTTACTGTTTTAATCTTGTTTTTACGGTCTGTTAATTTTACTGCCTTCAGTTTTTAATTCTGTTAGTTGTTTTTAAGTTGTGATTTAAATTTAATTTAATTTTCCAACCGATTGGAACTTCCTTCATCGATTATTTCCCCTTTTCATCTTCCATGGCCATATTCATGAAGTTTCACCGTCATGGATGACAGCCTGTCTACTGTCACCGCCAAGCCCAACGGTTACGACGGCGAGTTCTTCTCCTCCTCCCTCTGCCACCATTGTTTTTTGTTAATCTGAAACCCTAAGGTTAATGAACCCTAAAACGGCAAAGGTGCGACCCATGGAGGTTTCGTGTTCACGCAACAGCGACAACTATGACAGCGAGATCCTTCAGAGCTCGCGACAGTGGTGGCGTGTTCGTGATAACAGTTGAAAAACTGTTATTTTTATACTTAATTTTGACATCAAAAACAATCTTTATGACTTAGAAACTAACTTGGAATCATGCTTTTGCTTATGTTTTGGAAATAAGAGAGTTGGATGGGTTTTATGCTTGGTTTTCCTTGTTTTGCAGGTTTTAAGATGAATTGACTGAAAGAAGTGAAGTAGTCAGAAGTTGGACTCAGAAAAGGAAGAAAAAGTGCACAAAAGAAGAGCCGCAAGTACCGCTCAGCACCACTTTTACCGCTGAGCGGCACTCTGAAGTCCCGTAGTCAACGTTGAGGGGTAAAACTATAGCTGGACGTCAAAATAGAAGAACCACACTTACCGTTGAGCGCTAATTACCGCTGAACGCCATTTCATTGGGCCTTGGGCCAATTTTCTGTAATTTTTAGGAATCTATATAAGGTTTTAGCCGAATTAGGGTTAATATCTTTGGACAGAAAGAGACGAAATCACACTTTCTTCACCCCTTGGAGGAGAATTTTGGATGCTCAAGCTCTATTCTTCAACTTCTAAGGTTCTATCTTTCATTCCTTCATTGTTTTTCATCTAGTTTCACCATGTCTATGGTGAACTAAACCTTCATTGTTGTTGGGGCACCGATGTAATCCTTTGAAACTCTCATGTATTGAATTGGTTCTTTAATCTATATGCTTTCTTTCATTAATTGTTAGGATTTTTCTTCTATACTCTATGCATGCTTTGTTTAACTCATTTAATTGCATCATCATTGATGTTATTTGTATGGACACATATAAGTAAATCTAGAACTAAAGAAATTCTCCCAAGAGCAATATTGCCTAGACATAGGGATAGGAGGATTGGTTGTCTTTAAGCTTCTGTGCGAATGTAATGCATAAATAATTGCTAGGGAGACAAGACATTGTAAACTAGTGATTAGGAGTAGGCTTTCTTCACCGAGACATCGGGTTTAAAGTAAATTAGAAAGTGACATTAACATTAATGAAGAAAGATGAATTATTGAATACATGAGAGTGGATAGGATGAATTGGAAACCCCAACAACATAATCATTCATATTATACATCAATCGTTTCTACATCTTTCAAGTCCATTGATCAAAACTTTGCATTCATGTTTATTTTTCATAGTTCAACAACAATATTTTCGGTTACAAGTCTAAGATAATCAACAAATCACATAACTGTTTAGGCCGTGAGTCCTTTGGGAAACGATACTTGGTCTTACCATTTTATTATGACTTGATACGATTCGGTACACTTGTCGAGGGTTAACAAGTTTTTGGCGCCGTTGCCGGGGACTCGTGGTTTAACTATTATATTTGTGTGATTATTTACTAACTTTGATTTGATTTTTATCTTTTTATCTTTTATCTTTTTAGTTTATCTTTTCTATCTTTTTGTACTAACAATTGTTTCTAGGGTTTTGTGTTCTTGTGTATGCAGGATACAATTCGGACTAGGAGTAAGAAAACTTCGGAACCTCTTCTTGAAGGATTGGAAGAAATTAGAAGGAGAAGGAGGATCCGAACTTCCAGAGAATTATTTCCTTCTCCGGAAACACTTCTACAACCCTCACCACAAAGATTTAACCAGAGCACTAAAGAGATGGCCGAAGAGAACAATGTTAGACGTACTCTGGCGGATTACACCAATGTTGTTGGCCCTCATCACTTTAATAGCATTGCTAGGCCGAGGGTCAATGCTGCAAACATGGAGGTGAAATCGGTGTTGATACAATTGGTTAAAAGCAACCAATTTAATGGGCTATCACATGAAAGTCCATATGATCATCTCACCACATTCAACGAGACTTGCAACATTGTAAAGATCAATGGTGTGCTGGATGAAGCGATAAAGCTTAGTTTGTTTCCTTTCTCATTGGGAGGCAATGCTAAGTTATGTTTGAATTCTTTTCTGGAAGGTAGCTTTGTTGAATGGGAAGCCATGGTTTTAAAGTTCCTAAACAAGTACTTCCCACAATCCAAAATCAACAAAGGGAAGCAAGAGATTTATTCTTTTAGACAAGGCATGGAGGAGACATTAGGTCAAGCATGGGATAGATACAAGAGCTTGTTGAGAAAGACACCCACTCATGGCTTTGACGAAACAACTATAGTCATTCTTTTCCTTGGAGGTCTTGGTTCACAAACAAAGTTGATGCTAGATGCCTCAGTTGGAGGTAATATTAAATGCAAGACTTCAGAGGAAGTCATTGAATTGATTGACAACATGGCTACTAATGACAATGAGATGCATAATGAGAGAGGAGCTCCAATTCAACAGAAGGGAGTTTTACAATTGCAATCTCATGATGCCTTGCTTGGAAAAAATAAAATCATAACTCAACAGTTGGAGAATTTGACAAAGACACTCGCTCAGTTGCCAAAGGAGCTGAAGAATATTTCACAGGTTCAACAACAACTTTGTGAACTGTGTGGTGGTGACCATATCAATGGTCAATGTGATTTTCCAATGGAGGCCTTATATGACGTAAATTTCATGGCCAATCAATTTCCATACCGCCAAGGTAACTTTAACCAAGGGTGGAAACCTCACCCAAGCATGGGTCAAGGTCAGAATGGACAAGCTGGACAAGCAGGACAATTTAATAGACAACAACAGCAACCATCACTATAGCAACAAGTCTCTGCACTAAATGAGAGATCAACAAAGTTAGAAGATACTCTTCAACAATTTATGTAGGTAACAATCTCCAACCACAAGAGCACTGAATCTGTGATGGACAAATTTGTAAGCACCAAAATATGATGTCACAAACTTGTTTCACAATCGGCAAGTATGACCGAATCGTTTCAAGTAATAAACTTGGTAAGACCAAGTATCGTTCTCCCAAAGGACTCACGGCCTAGTTTAGTTATGTGATTTGTTGATTAGCTAAGACTTAAGAACACAATAATTGAAGTTTAATATGCAAAGACGAAAATTAAATATGTATGCATGAATTGATCAATGACAAAGACAAAAGATAAACACTTTCAAGGAAATATATGAATGAATATGTTGTTGGGGGTCAATTTCATCTCATCCACTCTCATATATTTTAGGAATTCAACATTCAAATCATCATTGTTAATGCCACTCTCTAATGTACCATTCTAGATGGCTTCTCCCTAATCAAATAGTTCATACAATTCCTAGCATTCCTAATGATTAGTTCATGAGTGCAGGAGCTTAAAGGCAACCAATATAATATTGTCAGTATAATATTGGGAGAAATTCCCCGGATCTAGATTTCCCCGTACGTGTCCGTATCAACAAAACCAATAATCATGCATTAGAATGAGTTAAACAATGCAAGCATTGAGCAAAGAGGAAAAACCCTAACTAATGATGAAAGAAAGCATATGTCTTAATTCAAAGATGTACTCAACAAATCCATATATGAGAGCTTCAAGAGATTACTTTGACTCCCCAACAAACATACAAGGTTTAGTTCACCATATTCATGGTGAACCTAGATGAATTACAATGAAAGTATGAAAGAATAAACCCAATAAAGGTGAAGAGGTAGCCTGAGCATCCAAGATCCTCCTTCAAAGGGGTGAAAGAGAGAGTGTTTGCCTCGTTTCTGCCAAAGATGCCTAACTATAGGACGTGCAAGCCCTTATATACTAATCTAGAGTTACAAAAGATTACAAAAGTCCAAGCCCAAAAAGTGCCGCTCAGCGGTATTTACCGCTCAGCGGTGATTGCGCGTCTTCTTTCTTCCCCTCAGCGGCCATTTTGCCCCTCAGCGGTTCCAACGTCACCTCTTGAGTGCCGCTCAGCGGTAGTTTGCCGCTGAGCGGTGCCTTCGACTTCTCCTTTTTGCACTCTTTCTTGTCTTTTCTAATGTCCTCTCTCTTATTCTTCACTTCTTTCACCAAATTCACCTCAAAACCTGCACAAGAACACTTAAATCAAGCATAAACCTGTCCAGCTCTCTTATTTCTGAAAATATAAACAAAAGGCATGATTTCAAGCTAGTTTCTAAGTCTAAAGGTTGCTTTTAGTATCAACTTTAAGCATGAAAATAACAGTTTTTCAACTGTTATCACAACCCCAAACTTAGAACTTTGCTTGTCCTCAAGCAAATAAAATGTAACTCCATCTCCAACCAATTCATATGATGGTTCACTCATTCAAAATCCTCTTTTCAAGATAAGTAATAACTTCACTCAAACTTAAGACCAAGAGTTCAATCAAGATGTGCACATGCTTTAGTGTTCACAAAGTCATTTAAATTCCAACAAATGCTATTTTTCATGAATGATCAATCAATTAAGCATGGATGTTCATGTGCTTATGGAATATTTCCTCACTAGGTAAAGTGTTTCACTCAACACACAAGTGTATAAGAGGTAAAGTGTTTCACTCATTCACTCCACTATCACAATGTCACATGAATCAACTTTGCCTTTCATTTAACCACAATCAAATACATTCACAAGCATGCATCATCACAAGGACTTTTCAATGGCTTATAATGTGGCTGGGCTAACAAGAAAATTGGTTTTTCTGGATCACAAAATCCTTGAGTTAAGAGAATCATAACAACACAATCTTCTTATTCATTCCCAACTTTCTTTTGCCTTTGCTTTTGCATTTGCATTGAGCTTTGCTTCTTTTTCTTTTCTTTTCTTTGCATATTCTTACTTTTTAGCTGTTAGCTCAATGCTTTTTCCTTTTTCATGTTTCCCCAATAACCCCAAACTTGAACATTTAACAATACCACACAAGATCTTCTACTTAACTCAAGGTAAAGATTTTCAATCAAGGGTGTTCAGTGTATATTTAAGGCTAAGGGTTCAAAGGATAGAACACAACGTGTTCTCTTTTAGAAGGCTAACTTTATGAATTTGGCCAATAAAAAGGGTTTCAAAAACACGGCCTTTGATCATATGATGCAAAACAAGCAATTGATTCAATCATAGAAAACCTGGGCAAAGTCATTCATGCTTTCAAAGTAATAGCATTCAACAATAACAACTCTGGAGCTCAAAACCTCACATATAAGCTCATTCACATTTGACATACACATCCTGCTTAATTTCACAATCACAATCATGATACCCTGCATTTGTTCACAAAGCTTGTGAATCACCTGTATAAGCATTTTAATGTGCACATCATCTCAACATTAATCAATCAATAAGCATCATTCAATCATTACTTATCACACAATCACAGTTAATAGCAAACCATCATAAGGAACCAGGTGTTCAATAGAGTACATCAAACCCTAATCTAAAAACAAAAACAAATAAGTTCAGAAAACTTAAACCACAAAAGCATAATCATATGATAGCATTCATCAGTAAATGCTATCTCAGCTCCTCATCAGTCCGAGCTCTCTGTATCTTCCTCTTCCTCTTCATCATCATCTTCATCAAATGCATCCTCCTCCTCAGCTTCATCTTCATCCATGTCTCGGGCTGAAGCTTCAGCTGCTTCAGCTCCTCCATGCCATGGTTCTTCTGGCCAAGCTACCACATTATGGAATTCATCCATAGTCCACCTGTGTGCTGGAGGGGTATCATACATCCCCACTATCATCTCAGCCGTGGCCACCTGCCCTCTGTGGATGGACTGCAACTGAGCACCTATAAGAGACATATACATGTCCCTCATCTGGAATGGTTCTGCCTCATGAGTATCAGCAGAAGTCCTGCTCTGTGCTGGCCTTCTCTCTCTACGAGCCTGGCGTGGTGGCACTGGCTGGGCTGCCTCCTCACCTCCACAGTACTGTCTGTAATAGGCCTCATCTATAGCTTTTCTTGGCCTCTCAAATGGTGGAACAGAAGTGTCCACCCCAGCTAGCTTGCAAAGGTGAGTGATCAAAGAAGGATGTCCCAGTGGTGCTTTGTTGTTTGAGGTGTTAGCACACACTAATCTCATCAGCTATCACCTGATAGCATGGCCTCTAACATAGCCCAAATAATTCTCAGCTGGATAATCACCAATCTTCTTTACATTGGTGTAGAATTCTTTCACCACAGCTATGTTGGCAGGTGATGGATAAGTGGCTAGCTTCCCCCAATCATTCCCTAACACTTGCTCTCCAAATTGAGGAGCAAAGTTAGGTATCATTCCAACCTTTCTCTCCATTAGAAGTCTCCTGTCCTGAACCACCCTAAAGTGCTTCTCATGTTTCCTAGAGAGGAACCTGCCATTATGGGGCTGCTCTGGTTCCTTTTCCTTTCTCTTGGTTGCCATGGTTTTCAATCTCTTTCCTGAAGAGGATGCCATTCCTGCATTCAAACATAAATCCAAAACCACAGAACACGATGTTAATCATTAGTAAACACAAAACAAAACTCCTTTTGAAGCTAAACCACCGCTGAGGGCCAGAATTTCCCCTCAGCGCCACCAGTGCCACATTCAAACACGCAACAAACCAGAAAAAGCAAATCTGGCAGAGTGCCGCTCAGCGGTAAATGCCGCTCAGCGGTGATCTGCAGATTTTTGCAAATCTCGTTTTTAAACTGTCCTAACTCCACCCAAATGCAATTTTCAGTTTTCCAGTTCATAATCAAGCAGTTTAATCGGTTCAAACATCAAATATATCATCAAATCATGCATAGAAATCAAAACCCCTAAATATTCATGCTTTGACAATCACAGTCAATTTCAAGAACCCTAGAATGAACAAAATGCATTTTACTTACTTGGGTGGAGATGCTAGATGATATGAGAATGCTTCCAAACTAGAATGCTCTCTTCCAACCCCAAACTTTGATAGCACACTAGTGTAAAAGTGAGTGGAAGAGAAATTTTCTAAAGAGGGAAGAGTAAAAAGATGTGGGAAACCTAAGAGGAGATATGTGGGAGTCTTAGTGCAGAGAAGAGCTTGAAAGAATATAAAAACGCGCAGCTTAGGGTTTAAAAATACCCCAATGGGCTCGGGTTCCGCTAAGGGGAACTTAAGCCCATCTGCGATAGTACCGCTCAGCGGTAATTGCCGCTCAGCGGCACTTTCGTGATGTGCCCTTCTCCTTCTTTTCTTGACCTACGTGCCTTCCTAGCATACCCCTCATAGGTTCCCTGCAATTCAATGTTAAAAATGCTTATGCAAATCCTAAAAATAAACAAACAGAAAACAATCAATCAACTGGGTTGCCTCCCAGGTAGCGCTTGTTTAACGTCACGAGCCTGACCCAAAATCCACCAACACCCATCAGTAGGTGTTTCAAACTTACCAGCACCCATCAGTAGGTGCAAAATCTTCTCACCAACACCCATCAGTAGGTGTTACAAACTTAGTATCCTTCAGTAGATACTTAACCACCTAGCATCCTTCAGTAGATGCTAAATCCAACAAAATAATGTCCAGAATAATGTTCACAAATTACAAATTATAAAACCAAATCAAAAGTTTGTAAATCTACTGGGTTGCCTCCCAGCAAGCGCTTCTTTAACGTCACTAGCTTGACCCTGTTAAAGCTCACGTTCCATCTTCTTTATAATTGATGTAGTCCTTCCACCAACCTTTCAACTGCTTCCTTTGGACTGTTTTGGACTCTCTAGAATATGGAGACTCTATCTCTATCATCTCCTTCTCTTTAAAGCCTTTTATAACCCACAACTTGTTCTTGAGTCTTACAGATATGCCAAGTTGGAGTTTTAATTTTTTCCAGTCTCTAGGAACTTCTTCTCCTTTTCCAATCTCTTCTACCTTGGGTGCCTGAAAATACAAACAATGGTTATCAGAAACCTCAAGATTTTTATTTTTACCTCTAGTTATGGGTGCATCTCGAAATGCAGCTTTATAACTGGCTTCTTCCTCCTTTGCTTGTGTTTCATCTTTGAAGACATCCACCACCACTCTCTCCTCTCCGTCTTGGAGAACCACTATACCTTCATTCACATCTATGATAGCCCTGGCCGTTTTCATAAACGGTCTTCCAAGTATAAAAGGTATATTCTCGGTTTCCATCTTCATCACCACAAAGTCTGCCAAGAACTGAAGTTTGCCAACACAAACTACAATGTCTTCTGCAATCCCACATGGCTCCTTTGAAGATCCATCAGCCATTACAAGATTAATCTTTACAGGTTTTATTTCAACATGGCCAATTTGCTCCAATAGAGAATAAGGCATCAAGTTAACACTTGAGCCTAAATCAAGGAGAGCTTTCTTTACCTTTTTCTTCCCTATAATGCAAGGGATAGAAAAACTGCCTGGATCTGCTGCTTTTGGTGGGAATGATTCTTTCTTAACAGTTATACACTTTTCTTCCTCATCCTCTCTACGTCTTCTTTTTGTAGAGGTTCCTTCATCTGATTTGGTGTAAACTGCTATTTTCTGTAGAATTTGTTCCCAAGGAGCTTCATTATCAACCATTTTGAATAAATCTGTGAAATCCATTGGTTTCTCCTGATTTGTTAGAAAAGGAAAAGTGTCCTTTCTTTCTTCTTCTCTTCTCTCTTCTGTTTCATCTTCTTCCAACTCAATGATCTCTTCATTTACACTCTTGACCACTTTGCACTCTTCTCTGGGGTTAACCTCAGTATTAGCCCCAAAGTTTCTGTTGGGTCTTTCTTCCAATTGCTTGGTGATCTGACCCATCTGAATCTCCAAATTCTTTATAGCAGCTTCAGTGCTCTTTTGAGAAGATTCAGTTTTCTGGATGAATTGCTGAAGAGTTTCTTCCAACCTTGTTGATCTGTCATTAAGCATAGATAATTGTTGCCACAAGGTTGGTTGCTGTTGCTGCTTATTATACTGATTAGCCTGCCCAGTTTGTCCTTGGCCAATGCTTGGATGTGGTTTCCAACCCTGATTATAATTCCCTTGACGGTATGGAAACTGATTAGCCATGAAGTTAACATCCTCCACGGCCTCCACTGGAAAAGCACACTGGCCATTTATGTGATCACCTCCACATAGTTCGCACAACTGGGTTTGTATCTGGGCAGCAGACTTCAACTCTTTAGGTAATTGAGCCAAAGTTTTTGTCAGAGTCTCTAGCTGTTGAGTTAGAATTTTATTCTGTGCTAGCAGAGCATCATGCGTTTGTAATTGTAGAACCCCTTTCTGTGGCATAGGAGCTCCTCTTTCATTGTGCAGCTCATTATCACTTGTAGCCATATTTTCAATGATTTTAGTTGCTTCCTCTGGAGTCTTCCATTTGATATTGCCTCCAGCTGAGGCATCTAGCATCATCTTGGTTTGTGAACCAAGCCCTCCAAGGAAAGTTAGGACTACTTCTTGATCTTCAAAGCCATGCGTGGGAGTTTTACGTAACAAGCTTTTATACCTATCCCATGCATGTCCAAGTGATTCTTCCATGCCCTGCTTGAATGAAGATATCTCTTGCTTTCCCTTAGTCACTTTAGATTGTGGGACGTATTTATTCAAAAACTTTGCAACCACTGCTTTCCACTCCGTGAAACTTTCTTCTGGAAAAGAGTTCAACCAAAGCTTAGCATTGCCTCCCAATGAGAAAGGAAACAAGCTAAGTTTGATAGCTTCGTCTGGCACCCCATTAATCTTGACCGTGTTACAGATCTCATTAAATGTTGTAAGGTGCTCATATGGGCTTTCATGTGATAACCCATTAAATTGATTACTCTTTACCAGTTGAATTAATGCTGGTTTGACCTCCATGTTGGCTGCATTGACTCTAGGTCGAGCTATGCTATTGAAGTGCTGAGGTCCAGCAAGATTAGTGTAATCTGCAAGAGTTCTTCTAGCATTATTATTGTTCTCCATACTCCCTGTGCTATGAACAGAACCTTGTAGTGATGATTGTAGGAGAGTTTCAGGAGAAGGGAAAAGTTCTCTGGACGTTCTGATTCTTCTCCTCCTTCTACTCTCGTCTAGCCCTTCAAGTAGTGGTTCTGTTGTTTTCTTACTTCTAGTTCGAATTGCCTCCTGCATGCACAAGAAAACAAAACCCTAGAAAAGATTTGTTAGCACAAAAAGATATAGAAGAAAATAAAGATTGAAAAGATATAAGAAGATAAAAGATTTAGAAGATAAAATCAAATAAAATAGAATAAAACCTAATCTAAAAAAATAAAATCTAATCTAAAAGATAAAATAAAATAAAATCTAACCTAACCTAAAAGATAGAATAAGAATAAAATAAAATCTAACCTAAAAAAATAAAATCTAATAAAATAAAATAAAATCTAATCTAAAAAGATAAAAAGATAAAATACAATAAAAAACAGAAAAATAAAAACAAAAATTCAAATTAAAGTCAAAGATAATCAATAATCACACAAATTAACCAGTTAAACCATGAATCCCCGGCAACGGCGCCAAAAACTTGATGGACAAATTTGTAAGCACCAAAATATGATGTCACAAACTTGTTTCACAATCGGCAAGTATGACCGAATCGTTTCAAGTAATAAACTTGGTAAGACCAAGTATCGTTCTCCCAAAGGACTCACGGCCTAGTTTAGTTATGTGATTTGTTGATTAGCTAAGACTTAAGAACACAATAATTGAAGTTTAATATGCAAAGACGAAAATTAAATATGTATGCATGAATTGATCAATGACAAAGACAAAAGATAAACACTTTCAAGGAAATATATGAATGAATATGTTGTTGGGGGTCAATTTCATCTCATCCACTCTCATATATTTTAGGAATTCAACATTCAAATCATCATTGTTAATGCCACTCTCTAATGTACCATTCTAGATGGCTTCTCCCTAATCAAATAGTTCATACAATTCCTAGCATTCCTAATGATTAGTTCATGAGTGCAGGAGCTTAAAGGCAACCAATATAATATTGTCAGTATAATATTGGGAGAAATTCCCCGGATCTAGATTTCCCCGTACGTGTCCGTATCAACAAAACCAATAATCATGCATTAGAATGAGTTAAACAATGCAAGCATTGAGCAAAGAGGAAAAACCCTAACTAATGATGAAAGAAAGCATATGTCTTAATTCAAAGATGTACTCAACAAATCCATATATGAGAGCTTCAAGAGATTACTTTGACTCCCCAACAAACATACAAGGTTTAGTTCACCATATTCATGGTGAACCTAGATGAATTACAATGAAAGTATGAAAGAATAAACCCAATAAAGGTGAAGAGGTAGCCTGAGCATCCAAGATCCTCCTTCAAAGGGGTGAAAGAGAGAGTGTTTGCCTCGTTTCTGCCAAAGATGCCTAACTATAGGACGTGCAAGCCCTTATATACTAATCTAGAGTTACAAAAGATTACAAAAGTCCAAGCCCAAAAAGTGCCGCTCAGCGGTATTTACCGCTCAGCGGTGATTGCGCGTCTTCTTTCTTCCCCTCAGCGGCCATTTTGCCCCTCAGCGGTTCCAACGTCACCTCTTGAGTGCCGCTCAGCGGTAGTTTGCCGCTGAGCGGTGCCTTCGACTTCTCCTTTTTGCACTCTTTCTTGTCTTTTCTAATGTCCTCTCTCTTATTCTTCACTTCTTTCACCAAATTCACCTCAAAACCTGCACAAGAACACTTAAATCAAGCATAAACCTGTCCAGCTCTCTTATTTCTGAAAATATAAACAAAAGGCATGATTTCAAGCTAGTTTCTAAGTCTAAAGGTTGCTTTTAGTATCAACTTTAAGCATGAAAATAACAGTTTTTCAACTATTATCAATCTGCCATTAGAAACTTAGAGATTTAAGTTGGCCAATTAGCTAAGAAGTTGGACGATATGCCTGATACGAGTTTTGGGGCTAATACTGAGGTTAATCCTAGGGAAGAATGTAAAGCTATTGTAAGTGCAAATGATAAGAGGGGGGATGAGAAAAAAAAGAGTGTTGAGTTAGATAAAGAAGAAGAAAAATAAGAGATAATAAGTGAGGATTAGAGAAAAGAGAAAGACAAGAAGAAGGGAGAGAAAAAAATTGAGAAAAATGAAAAAATTCTTCCTTATCCTAAGGGGAGTGAAAAGATTGAAAAATAGAGACAATATGGGCGCTTTAAAGATATCTTCAGGCAATTGAACATTACAATACCTTTGAATGAAGCACTGCAACAAATTCCAGCTTATACAAACACATGAGGCAAGTCTCCACAAAGAAGAGATATCTAGATGAAAAGGGAGATTGTAGTGTTATTGAGAAGAAGCCACTTCCTCCAAAAGTGAAAGATCCAGGAAGTTTTACTATTCCTTGCGTCATTAGGAAGGAGAATATAAGAAAAGCCCTAATTGATTTAGGTTCAAGTATTAATTTGATGCCTTTATCTCTGCCCAAAAGGATTGGTGATCTTGAAGTCAAACTAACAAAGGTGACTTTGTTAATGGCGGATGGATCTTCAAAGAAACCCTATGGTGTGGCGGAAGATGTGGTGGTTTGCATAGACAAACTAAAATTCCTGGTAGGCTTTGTGGCGATGGAGATGGAGGATGAAAAGGTCCCAATCATTCTTGGAAGACCGTTTATGAAAACGGCAAAGGTAATCATCAATGTGGATGATGGGATGATAGTGCTTCAAGACCGAGGAGAAAAGGTGATATTTAATGTCTTCAAAGTGGAGCAGCAGATTCAAGAGAAGGAGGTTAGTCATAAAGCTGCATGTAAGGATGCACCCTTGACTAGTTCAAAAGTTTCAAAGCTGGTCTTCAAAGGTAAAAATGGTTTCTTGTCACAAGTTAGGGAAGAAGAAAAGGATGACAAAGAAAGAAAGGTTCATGATGACTTGATGGAGGCACAACTCAAACTTGGCACACCGGTAAGATTCAAGAACAAGTTATGGGTTGTGAAAGACTATAAAGAGAATGGAGTGATAGAGATTGAAGCTCCATATTCAAGTTGAGTAAAAAAGGTGGACCGGAAGCAGCTGATGAGTTGGTGTGATGAAAGAAAAAGGAACACCAACATTGAAGATGGAACTTGAGCTTTATTAGGTCAAGCTAATGACATTAAAAGAGCGCTTACTAGGAGGCACCCCAATGATTTGAGAACATTAATTTCCTTAATTTTGTTATTTTGGTGATGTAATTTTATAAACTTTGGGACATTAATTTATGTTGTTTTGAGATTGTTTGGTATAGCATCTATTGATGGATGCTAGGTGGTTGAGTATCTACTGAAGGATACTAGGTTAGCAGACACCTACTAATTGGTGTTGGTAAGAAAGATTTGCACTTAATGAAGGGTGCTGGAGAATTTTGGGTCAGGCTCATGACGTTAAACAAGCGCTACCTGGGAGGCAATCCAGTTGATTGACTTTATCTTTGTTTGTTTTGATTTTGCTCTAGTTGCATTGTAGGGATTGAATGTATGAGTGATGTGAGAACCTAAATGCATGGGGTGAGTGAGAGGCATGGGTATAGGACACCTAGGGCAAGCTAAGAAGAAGGAGAGTTGGTGCCGCAAATGCCGCTCAGCAGTAATTACCGCTGAGCATGACTGTTGTAGATTTGGATGGACCATCTTATTTTAATTAGGCTCAGTGGATTAGGCCCATTAAGTTATTTTTGTACCCTAGGGTGCGGCTTTGCTTCCATTTTCAGATCTCCCTCTTCCCACACACTATTAAGCACTCTCCAAAGAGTTCTCTTCACTTTTCCCTTCTTCCCCTTCACAAAATCTCTTTTTCAAACACTTTCGCACCAAGCTTCCACTCAAGTTTGGGGGTTTGGTGAGAGCATTGTTGTTGGGGGCTGATTTCTTCACTTCCTTAGAGCCTTTTTCACTCATCTAGCATCTTCACTCAAGTAAGTACAAGCATTTTACATTCTAGGGTTTTTGAAAGCATGGATTGATATGAACATGGTTGTCTAAGCATGATTCTTTAGGGATTTTGATTTTTATGCATGATTAGATGAATTAATTGTTGTTTAAATCGATTAAAATGCTTGATTTGGGTCTGGAACTAGGAAGATTGCATGTGGGTGGAGATTAGAACATGTTTTGGGAAATTTTTAAAAATCTGCAGAATCGCCGCTGAACGGAAATTTCCCCTGAGTGCGATTCCTGTAGAGTGGTTTTTTAAGCTTGTTGGGTTGTTGGTTTGATGCACAAGTTGCGCTGAGGGGTTTTGTTTGCCCTCAACGGAGATAAGAATGATCTTAGGGTGTTGTTTGTGGTTTACTAATGCTTAATGATGTTTCCTGTGGTTTTGTGAATTGTGTTTGATGTAAGGATGACCTCCTCATCAGGCAAGAGGATCAAGACTTTGGGATCAAAGAGGAAGGATAAGGAACCAGACCGCTCTTACTCCAACAAGTTCCTTTCCCGCAAGCATGAGCGCCACTTCAAAGTTGTCCAAGATAGGAGGCTATTAATGGAAAGGAAGGCTGGACTGATACCTAATTTTGCTCCACAGTTTGGAGAGCAATTGGAGAACAGGAACTGGGGGAAGCTAGCCATTTACCCTACACCAGCTAACATAGCAGTGGTGAAAGAATTCTACACCAATGCAAGGAGGTTGGGTGATCATCCTGCTGAGGATTATTTGAGCTATGTTAGAGGACACGCCATTAGGTATGACCCTGACTCTATTAACAGATTTTTAGATACTGAATGGGCTGGTGAGCAGTGTCAGTTTGCTCTAAATATGGAAAAAGGAGCGGACTTTGGTGATGTGGAGAGTGTGCTATGTGTGCCTGGAGGGCACTTTCAGAGAAACAGGAATGGTGCAGTTGTGAACATCAGGAGAGTTGATTTGACTCCTCTAGCAAAGTATTGGATGGCATTTTCTCATGCCAACATCCAATCGTGCTCACATGTCTCGGATATTACTGTCAGCAAGGCGCTTCTTTTGTATTGTGTGCTCAAAGGGATGAGCATTAACATTGGCCAGGTCATAGCAAATGAGATACAGGTGTGTGCCAACACTATGAACAACAAAGCACCCTTGAGGCATCCCTCTTTGATTACACACCTATGTGAGCTAGTTGGGGTGAATATCTCTGTACCACCATTTGAGAGGCCTAGGAAAGCTATTGATGAGGCCTATTACAGACAGTATTGTGGAGGTGATGAGGCAGCTCAGCCAGTACCACCACGCCGTCCTCGCAGAGGAAGAGGACCACCATAGGGCCAGGCATCTACAGAGCCTCATGAGGCAGAGCCATTTCAGATGAGGGACATGTATATGTCTCTTATAGATGCTAGGATGCAGTCCATCCACAGAGGGCAGGTGGCCACAGCAGAGATGATCATTGGGATGTATGATACACCCCCAAGACATCGGTGGACCATGGATGAGTTCAACAATGTGGTGGCATGGCTAGAGGATCAAGCACAGGCCAGTGGAGCTGGAGCAGCTGAAGCTCCTGCTATGGATGATGATGATGATGAGTTTGAAGATGCTGAAGATGATGGAGAGAAGGAAGATTCAGATGACAGCATGGGTTGATGAGGAGCTGAGATATCATCTACTGATGGATGCTATCACCTCTAGAGTAGGATTTTTATCTTTTGTTTTGTACTGTTGAACTTATTTGTTTTTGTTATTAGAATAGGTTGTGATGTACTCAGTTTGAAACTTTATCTGCTATGATGGTTTGCTTGTGATTTATGCATGATGAGTATTGCTTGATGATGCTTGGATAATGATTGATGTTGCGATTGTGCACTATATGCTGATATACAAGTGGTTGTTCACGAGCTATGTGAACAAATGCATGATGTTGTGATTGTGATTATGATGCTAAGCAGGATGTGTATGTGGAATGTTGAATGAGCCTATATGTGAGATTTTGAACTCCAGAGTTTTTGTGATTGAATGCTATTACATTGAAAGCATGAATGACTTTGTCCAGGTTTTTATGATTGAATCACTTGCTTGTTTGTATCATATGATCAAGGCCATTTGTTGGTAATCCTTTATTAGCCAAATGCATGATTTTAGCCCAATAAAAGAGAGCACAATGTGTTCTATCCTTTGAACCCTTAGCTTTGAACATGTTAGAAAAAACTTTTTGAAAAGCTTTACTTTGAGTTGAGTTGAAAATATCTTGTGGTATTGATAAATGTTCAAGTTTGGGGTTGTTGGGAAGTTTAAAAAGGTAATATGAAAAGCATTGAGCTATGCATGTGAAAAGCAAAATAAAAAGGAAAGAAAAGAAAGAAAAAGAGAAAGGCTCAATGCAAAAGAAAGTTGGGAAGAAGGAAGAATGGTTGTGTTTAGATTATTCACTTAACTCAAGGATTTTGTGATCCAGAAAAACCAATTTTCTTGTTAGCCCAGCCACATTATAAGCCATAGAAAAGTCCTTGTGATGATACTTGCTTGTGAATGTGTTTGATTGTGGTTAAATGAAAGGCAAAGTTAATTCATGTGACATTGTGATAGTAGAGTGAAAGAGTGACCTCTTATACACTTGTGTGTTTAAGTGAAACACTTTATCTGGTGAGGAAAGATTCCATAAGCACATGATTACATCTATGCTTAGTTGATTGATCATTCATGAGAATAGCATTTGTTGGATATGGATACTATGTGATTATGTGAACACTAAAGCATGTGTGCATCTTGACTGAATTCTTTGTGTTGAGCTGATTTGAGTAATTACTTGTCTTGAAAGAAAGAGTTTTGAATGTGGTGAACCATTGTATGGATTGGTGGAAGATTGAGTTACATCTTGTTTGCTTGAGGACAAACAAAGTTCTAAGTTTGGGGTTGTGATAACAGTTGAAAAACTGTTGTTTTTATACTTAATTTTGACATCAAAAACAATCTTTATGACTTAGAAACAATCTTGAATACGTGAGAGTGGATAGGATGAATCGGAAACCCCAACAACATAATCATTCATATTATACATCAATCGTTTCTGCATCTTTCAAGTCCATTGATCAAAACTTTGCATTCATGTTTATTTTTCATAGTTCAACAACAATATTTTCGGTTACAAGTCTAAGATAATCAACAAATCACATAACTGTTTAGGCCGTGAGTCCTTTGAGAAACGACACTTGGTTTTACCATTTTATTATTACTTGATACGATTCGGTATACTTGCCGAGATTTAACCGTTCGCTGTTTTCATCTCGCGACAGAGGAGGTTGGAGATACTTTTTAAAAATATATATCTACTTTTTAAAAAGTTTTTTTTCCTTTACAAGTACTCCCATGAGAAGTGGATCATAATATACTTTTGGTTTAATTGCTTCCTTTGTCCCCAGTTTGGTTGAATTGTGTCAAATTCATCCTCATTTTTAAAAAAGTTTCATTGTCATCCTCACGTGGTGTAAAAGTTTCATTGTCGTCCTCACGTGGTGTAAAAGTGTCAATTGAATCCAAACATAGAAAAAATTTGTGTCAAAGTAGTCATTTTTCCTATATATCTGTGTCTTCCTTTCATACAATCAAGTACAGATATTCATTTTACCTTATCCAATTTAAGGCTTTTCATAGCTCCAGAGAAGTGACATATGAAAGGAAGACACAGAGATATAGGAAAAATGACTACTTTGACACAAATTTTTTCTATGTTTGGATTCAATTGACACTTTTATACCACGTGAGGACGACAATGAAACTTTTTTAAAAATGAGGATGAATTTGACACAATTCAACCAAACTGGGGACAAAGGAAGCAATTAAACCTATACTTTTATGAACCTATGAATTTATCACCTTCACAAGAAAGCAAAACCACAAATATTTGTCCATATCAAAGGTACATGCATTAGGGAATATTTCTTATATACCATTCTCAAGTAATTAACAAAAGATGACAACCGTCATATTTCATTCACATTGAAAAAAAAAAGCTTCATTATGTTAGCATGCATAAGCATGGTGTCATTGTGATAAATAATAATTAAATTAGCTAAAGTACCAAAATGGATAATGGTTTTGTTGGGAACATGTGAAAAAGTTTTCATGGTTACATTATCATCACGTGCACTCCACTCTCCCCATGCTTCTACCATTTTAACATTACATACACTAAACTTCCCATCATTACCCATGTTTGTCAACTTTTCTATATTCAACTAAAGAAATTATTCATATTTTCTTCAACATACAAACATATATATATATTTACATATTGTTCTTCAATTTATATCAAGACTTGGAAACTTCAAGACGTGTTGTATTAGAATGATGAAAATAAACATCCAAAGTTACATACGCAAATCACTACAAAAGTTTAGAATTTTATAGAGTTTTTTTTAGTATTATTGACAGTTTTAATCCTTGATAAATATATTTCATGCAATTAAAAGAGTTGTCGAAAAAAGTACATTCAAACAAATAATTTTCAACAATTTTATATGTAATAGTCATTACTTATAAGAATTTTTAAAAACCGCCTATTTCAGGAATTTTGTGAAAACCATCATTACTCGAAAAGTTATTATAGCGATTTTCGTAACCATAAAAAATAAACCTATGATAAAATCTAATATTTTCGTAATAAATAGTTTAAAAAAAGTTATTTTAACTATTTAATTTTATATCAATAATTAAGATAATCATATTTAAAACAAACAGTTAATTATATTTTAAATATTAAACTGAAATTGAATTTTATTTTTGTTATAAACTTTGTACTAATTTCATCCTCAAACATTTTAATTTATTCTGCAACACTCTTTGTCGGATCTTAAATTGTTTAATGTTATTAGCTATCAAGAATGCCGTACATATTTATTCAATAGAAAATAAAATTGATACTTATGACAAGAATGAAATCTAACTATTTTTAAATTTTAAAAACTAAAAACATAATCATTCTTAAAATAAATATTATATAGAGAAAGATTTAGAGTATATTTTAATTTAATTAAAAATAAAATTGTAACTAGTGTATAATGCTATTATAATTGATTCCAAAGGAACGTACCAAGATTGCATAGTTGTTCTATTGTAATTGAATGTGTCGGTTGGGTTAGTTGGTAAAATAATACGTGCAAAATTTTTAATAAATTATTTACTTTTGTCTTCTTCCTTTAGCCTCCCCTGTTCTAGCATAATATGCATCTTTATAATAATACGTTTAAAGGGTATTTTTTATTTATATAATGTAATTAATTAATTGATTTCAAAATAATAACTATTTACTACCTAAATTTAATATAAAAAATATGACTAAATATAAATGAGGAAGAAAGAATGGCGTTTGTAATTATCCTTTTTCTGTAATTTTAATTGTTTCATTTACTAGTCTATTGGATATAGTTCGTCCCATTGAATTTGACATATTATTTGTTTTAAAATTTAAATTCAATTCCACAGTCGTTTTTGTGGTTGAAAAAGATATTTTAATGAATTAAAGATCTTTATACATTATTTTTTACGTTGAATTTTAAATAATACGCAACATTTTGGATATTATATATATATATATATATATATATATATATATATATTATAAACTAAGTATTATTTTTTTATTCGTAAAATTTGTTAGATTGAATTAACTTTACATTTATTCAGTAATTTTTATTAATATTTATACTTAATTATATATTTTACTATTATAGTTAACTTATTTATGAAGTTCATCATTATTATAACAAGAATTTTCTATGTTAGTTTATTTAGATATTAAAAAACTAATATAAATATAGACATAGAAGGCAGACAATTTGAACCAACATTCCCACTTTCTATATTAATTCTGTTACAACCACGATAAAATGATAAAAACATAAACACTTACACCATAAAATATTTATGTCAGATAATACGAAACACCAACAATATGTAGCGTTGTATGTATAGAAAGTTACAAAACACCATATAAATATTTATAAAGACTATAAAATCTATCAATTTTAATAATAATAAATTATTATTATTTATTTTTAAAATATAAAGACTCTAGATTCATAGTCAAGAAAACCATTCTTATTACCCTGGAAGGTAGCTTTATTACAAAAAAGAAAACAAGGTATATTGTAATAACAAAGCAGATTGAGATTCTGATCTTCCATTTAATCATATTTTGGAGATATTTATGTTTGAAAAGAAAAGAAAAAATATTCGTAAATGTTTTGGAACGTTGGAAAACCCATGCCGTGGTTTTCGAATTGAGAGCGTTATAAACACACACAAGACAGCGTTCCATAAGACCCAAACAATTTAAAAACTTTGAAAAAGACATAAGAAAGAGACAAGGGCACATGAGTAATTTCATAGAAAGAAGTGTAACCATGCCAACAAATGCCACCATCTCCTCTTTCCATTTCCAGCTGTGACCAAATCATCCCTGTCCCCCCCTCACATGGCCCTTTCCTTAACTCAACCATGGTTACTTTCTTACCATTTCCTTAACCATCGTCATCTTCCTTTTTTCTTTATTACCTTCTATATATGTCAAACCATGACATCCATTAACGTCAAAGATCAATGTTCCGTTTGTTTATCAATAATATAGCTTCGATATAAGTCTAAGATACATCATTAATTCTTATTCAATGACCATAACATGCATTCAAAGTACCTTTTAAATGTATCAGATTCATATTTATACAAAAATACTGTTCAAAAACTACTATATTATGTTATGTATACATAGATTTTGGAACAAGTTAAAAAAATTATAAGTGAATTGTATACGGATAGGTTTTGAGAAAATTATTAATTTTCTTTGTTTAATTTTTATTGTTTGTATACTATTAAAAATTTTACATCAACAAGAAATAAAATTAATATAGAATATATAAAAAAATATAAACCTTTTATAAATTAATTTTTCTAAGATTAAATTAGGTTAAAATATATTTCTTAATATTATATCAAAATCATTATTAAAATTTATTTAATAAAATTTGTTATTTGTTAAATATATTCTACCTTTTATCGAACTAGTCATAAACATAATATATATCAAAGTAAAAATATTATTTTAAAAGTCTTATCAATTAAAAATAAAACTAATTTTTAAATATATAAAAAATATAAACCTCGTTTTACTGTGTAACATTGAATTACACTTAAAATCTAATATATACAATTATATTTTGTAAAAATTTATTTTAAATTTGTCGTGAATTAGTGCGACTATGTTATACATAGAGACACTTCGTTTTCCCACCACCACTTTGAATTATAATTGTTGATGATAAAAAGAAATATAGTCAACTTGACATAATTTATAAATCATGATATAATAATGATATAATAAGTTAATAGCAAATCATTGCTAAAATAAACTTTATTAGTTAAACTAAATTTTGAATGATCACATTTTTATTTCAAAATATTCATTTAGTAAATTGATATTTTTCCAAATTGCCTTCTACACTTTAATTAATCGATATATATGTAATGTTCGAAATTTATAGAATGCTTGTTTTTCGAAAATGTTTATAGAGAAAAGTGATATTTCTCATACTTGCTTTTGGATGTTATAAAAGAGACTATTATATATTTACAATATTTGCGTTCGGTTGTCGTTTTATAGAACCAAGTTACTTACCAAAACTATGTTTAACTAACTAATGTTAAAGTTAGTTTAGAACTATATTTAATATTAAAATGTCAGCGAAAATTATATCATTTAATAATAATTAGAATATACATGTGCTTCTATACAATATGTTGGTATAAACTTTAGTTTTTTCACTGATCGAAATTTAATTATAATTTTAGTTTTTTTTATTAATATCATATATTATATCTCACGATATTTCCAATCAAATTTAAAATAAAATAAATGTTCATTTAACATATGCCATACTTTACCATCATTAGTATATTCAATACCATAAAATATTTGTAAATGTCATTATGTACTAGTATTCATACTAATTGACTATTATTAATAATTTAATGTACAGTAGTAAATATAAATAATGCCGAATAGTACAACAATTGAAATAAATAATGAGAAAAGAACAAATTTAATAATATTATAAGAGTAAAAAGATAATCAAACAAACAAAGTTAAAATCCTATATAAAATTAAAAAAAAAGAATATTGTATACAAAATTAACAAATTATTTTAAACAAGTTTTACCAAAACTATTAATATACACAACAGTCTTATCAACTCATTATAAAATCTTGAAATTAGCTCAAAACAATTTTCAAATATACTCTCTCAATAATGATAAAAGAAAGAGTGTATAGACACTCATTATTAATAATGACACGATAAATAGTCACATTTAAGTAATGACATTATTAATCTATGGTCATATAATAAAATTTAATGAAAAATTAAAGTGTAAATTTTTTATGAAAATAAAATATTTGTCACAAAAAATTACAAAAATACATTGGATACATTTTCAAATCACATGAATACGTTAAAAAAAAAAATACAAGGACAGTATTCATATGTCAAATATCTATCAAGTAAACTATATAATTTTAAAGTGTTGATATACACTTTTCATATCTTATATACGTCATACATATATTCTATTTCCCATTTCTATCTATTAGATTAAAGTCGGAAGAATGTAAAATTAGTTTTATTTGAAAAATAATTAAAAGGCAATTACATATTTGTCTTTTTTCTTTTATTTATAAAAATTTCACTGTTTTCTTTTAAGAATTTTGTCCTTAAATCCTTAACCATGGTTAACCTAACCAAACCACTATCAGTGCCCATACCATCTTTTAACTCCTCTTCCCACTCCTCACTCTCACTTCCACACTCCCACTCTCTCTCCTCTCTCAATCATGGCTGCTCACTCTCGCCTCCCCCTGCTCGTCCTCCTCTCACTCCTCACCGTCGTCTCCGCCCACAACATCACCGACATTCTCGCCGCCGACCCGCAGTACAGCGACTTCAACAACTTCCTCACCCAAACCAGACTAGCAGACGAAATCAACACGCGCCAGACCATCACCGTGCTCGTTCTCAACAACGCCGCATTCTCCGCCGTCGCCGACAAGCACCCCCTCTCCGTCGTCAAAAACCTCCTCAGCCTCCACATCCTCCTCGACTACTTCGACAACACCAAACTCCACCAAATCACCAACGGCACGACGCTCTCAACCACGCTCTACCAAACCACTGGCACTGCCAACGGCAACGTCGGATCGGTCAACATCACCGATCTTAAAGGTGGCAAAGTCGGCTTCGGCTCCGCGACCTCAGGATCCAAGCTTGACTCGACCTACACCAAATCGGTCAAACAAATCCCCTACAACATCTCCGTCATCGAAATCAGCGCGCCTATAATCGCGCCGGGGATACTGGCGGCACCTCCTCCGTCAGCTGACCTAAACATTACGGCTCTTATCGAGAAAGCTGGATGCAAAACATTCGCCTCACTCATCTCCACTAACGGACTGGTTAAAACATTTCAGTCAACGGCGGACAAAGGTTTGACTATTTTCGCACCTAATGATGAAGCTTTCAAGGCGCGTGGCGTACCTGATTTGAGCAAGCTCACCAATGCCGAAGTCGTCTCGCTCTTACAGTACCACGCTACCGCCAAGTACCTTCCGGTTGGATCTCTCAAAACCACCAAAGACGCCATCAACACGTTAGCCTCCAACGGCGCCGGGAAATACGACTTCACCGTTTCCTCCGCCGGCGACTCTCTAACGATCCATACCGGCGTCGACTCCTCCAGAATCGCCGACACTGTTCTAGATTCCACTCCGCTCTCTATTTACTCCGTCGACAACGTTCTCCTTCCTCCGGAGCTTTTCGCTACGTCGCCGTCGCCCGCTCCGGCCCCGGAACCAGCTAGCTCGCCTTCTCCATCTTCGGCACCAACTCCTGCGGAAGCGCCTTCGCCACTTCCAGCGTCTCCCCCGGCTCCTGCGGGAGACACTCCAGCTGGCTCGCCGGCGGACGCGCCGTCAACTGCGGCTGAGCGGAGCACCTCCGCCGGCAAGAGTAGCGGTGTTCACGTGAAAGCTTCTGCGGTTCTCACTGTTACAGTGACTGCTTTGTCGGCTTTGTTGATTTCCACTACTTTTATGTAATTTTAATAGTTTTTGTTCTGTAAGTGTTTGAGTTTTTGCCTTTTTTTTCCCGATTATGATTGGACGGGGGAGTTTGGTTTATTTATTTTTTATCTTATAAATTAAATCAGGCATGTGGTGATGTACGACGTGGTAGTGCGGTATTTTATTTTAGGTTTTTTTATTTAATTTAATTTTTGAGTTATTTATGAAGATTGTGGTGGTTGTATCTGGTGTGCCACTTTCTACTTAGTGCTATGTGAAATGGGTTATCCTCTGGCGTAGATTAGTGGTGCATACGAGGGAGGCCACGTGGATGGTGAGTGGGTCCTACGTGTTTCTTTTCTCATTTTAATATGAAATAAAAAATAGAACTCAGATCTAGTTCTGAGGACTGTGCGGCGAATTGTTTTTCAATTCCCAACAGCATTTTTTTACTGCTAAGTTAAATTGTTTAAGGATTTAGGTGACGCGCTGAGCGTCTGCATATATTTAACGCGCTCATTCAACTCGTTGATTCTGTTATTGCCATTCTAGCATAAGAATGAGTTAACAAAAACATGGGTCTTTTTTAATTTAATGAAGAGCAATGCGATTAATTGGGAGGGTTAGTTAACTAATTAATTAGCCTTAGATAGATGGTTAAGTTAAAAATATGTGGTATGTCAGTCCATAATCAGAGTGATTTACAATAATAGTTTTGACATCTGCTATTGGCATATGATATGATAATGGATATATGCTTTTTTCTGTCTTTGGCTTTTAGGAAGGAATGTACTTTGACTGCACTTTGACCATCATCTATAGACATTGGAGAGTTTCATTCTGACCTTTGGCTATTTGTAGGAAATTTCTATGCACAACAAATATTTAAATTATTCACTTTCCGCTATTTCAAAAGTATATTTTAAATAGATCTTTTACTTTAGGAAAATAACCTATAAACACTCGAAACATGCATCGATATATATATTGGCGGCATCATTCACCGTATTAATAATAACTCTAGTAAATATATTTTTCCAAAGAGTACTATTTTATAATTGTATTGGTTTAGGGTTATACTTAATCAAATAACAAACAATTTAGAATGATTGGCTACGAATGTTTTGGTTTAAAGTATATTTTGTTTTAAAGTTGGTGTTACTTTAAATTAGAAAATTCTTCGAGTGTTCATAACTTTGAACTATCTTCCTATTTATAATAAATAGGATTGCAAGTTCAATAAAAGCTTCGATTTTGTATGAATCTATTAAGATGGGAAAAGATATAAAATCTTGAAAATATAATTTAAGCTATTTTTTTTAAGTTATAATTGTCTAATCTTTTTATTGTAACTTCTCCGAGATTATAGGAAAATTGTTTTAATTTATTTGTTATCATTAATTAGTTTAAAAGCAACTTTATCTATTACCATTGGAGTGGTCAAATTCGGTATCGGAGGGTTCTCTAATGTTATTTATGACAAGGGTGTTACTTCCTCCACCCCCACACGTCTCTTCCTCCACCTCCCCAATTTTCTAAAATGCCAATTATATCCTTCTAAAATGACAATTATATCCTCAAAAGTTAAAATTTTTTATTTTTATTATTTTAATATTTTAATTTATTTAAAACTTCTGATTTACTTCCCTCTGCACCTCTTCCTCTCTTCCATTTTCGTTTACCTTTCTCTCTTCCGTTAAGCTTCTTCTCCACCTATAACAAATTCATATTTTAACAAATTCATATTTTAACAAAATTATTACGTTTAAAAACTAACCATATATAACATTTAAAATTATAAATTTAAATATAAATTACTGTAAATAAAATAAACAAATAAAATAAAAACGAAACGTAAAAGGAACACTGCCTCTGGACGGATGACATCCTTCAACGGATGTCAACATCCGTTGAAGGCAAAACGGATGTCGACATCCGTTTTGCCTTAAACGGATGTCGACATCCGTTTTGCCTTAAACGGATGTTGACATCCGTTGAAGGATGTCATCCGTCCATAGGCAGTGTTCCTTTTACGTTTCGTTTTTATTTTACTACGTTTTGCGGCTCATGCAAGGATTATAGGCTTGGATATTAAAAGGATTATTGGAAGTATGGAAAGGATTTAGGGTTTAGGATTATTGGAAGGATTATGACTACGTACCTGGAGAGGAACCACGACAAGGACACTACACCATAAACGCACTGCACCACGTACTGCACCGAGAACAAGAAGAAGATTGTTTGATAATTCTTTTCACGATCACCAAGCTTTGTAGAAAAATATTTTACTCATACAAGAAACTACGTAGGTTATCAGTGAAATATGTTATAAATGAATAAAATTAAAAAACAACAATTTTAAAAATAAAATTTTACTGAGGGGCAAAATAGTAAAGAAAAGGTGAAGGAAGGGGCAAAATAGTAAAGGGGAGGTGGAGGAAGAGATGTGTGGGGGTGGAGGGAGCAACACCCTTATGACAATACACGGCCTCTAAGGTTTGAGTCATGCAAGGCCGTCAAGACAAATACTAACCAAACTCGATGTTTAAACTTAAATTTATGTTTTTTGTTTTTGTAGGTCCTATTGTAGGGTCTTTATCTTAATTTAAGACGAATGATAACAAACTAACTTTTTGTGGTAACTTGGGATAATCTAGCTATTTCATCACTACAGATACACGAACTGTCATAGCTCAATATTCATATTAATCCAGATAGTCCAGTTTAAGTTTTATAATGTATAAATTGTTTATATTATTAACTTACTATTTTATTTGTGATTTGTTTGTATGTTCTTGTAATTTGGTCTTGACTGTAATCATTTGGTGAATATCAGCACAGAACGATGAAGTTTCTGTACAACAGACTCTAGATGAAGAGACGTTTAATAGTTTTGTTTAATTATCTTATAAATAAAGTTTTAATTTATAATTATATTAGATAATGATAATTAATTTTATTTTTCTTGTTGTCCATAGTTATTCTTTCAATAAATATACAATTACTATTATATAGTTTAATAATATATTTTGAAAAGTTACAATAACATTAATTCAATAATAACATTAGTGCTCCGTATCATTTTAAAATTCAGTTCAATCTGATCTTAGTGATCCAAAATAACATAAACACTATCCTATCATATATCATATATATATATATATATATATATATATATATATATATATATATATATATATATATATATATATATATATATATATATATATATATATATATATATATATATATAAAATTTCGGTTTTGAGTATTTATTTTTTGAGTTTCATCTGGGAGGCTATCGCTTACAACAATGGCTACTCATCTTGCTACAGCAAAGGCCACCGGGACGACGTCGTCTCAGGATAAACGACACCGTTCCATCTTCGATGTTCCGTCGAATTTCTTCGACTCTTCTCGCCTTCTTCCTTCTCCACACTCTTCCGTTTCCAATCACCACACCGTAGACCAAACCCAAACCCTTGAACCCTCCTCAAACGACGTCGTTATTTTTGATGATTCTCAAAACGCTGCAGTTTCCGCGCCTAGGTTGACCTGCAATACCTGCAGAACTCAATTTGATTCCCTCCAAGATCAGCGTTGCCATTTCAAATCCGACATTCATCGGTTCAACGTAAGACTCGACCAATCCAGAATAGTCCCTTTTCAGTGATTTTTTTTTTTAAATTTAGAATTTCGATTGTTTCATTGAGAAAATGGATTTAATTCTAGTCCGAGATGTTGTAGACTAATTACCTTGTGTGTGATGAATTTGTTGAGGGCTATACTAAAAATTGTTATTGATTGATTTCTAGTTAGTTGAGAATATAAAAACCGTTTTTTTAGTGATAATGTGTGAAAATTACACACTTTAAAAAAATTGAAACCACAATTTTCGTTTTTTATCATTATTTAAAAACAAATTCAGAGTGGTCCCGTTTTCGGTGATATTATGTCAAGTTTAGAATGACCAATTTGCTTTGAAGAGCTACAGTTTATTTTTGGGAAGCTTGGTATGCTCTTGTGTAAGTTAAAAATGTTAACAGATTGGCCATGTGCGTTATGGTTTGGGGATGTGAGTGTGGATTCTAGTGGTTCTTGTTAATGATAACGGGGATGTACTGATTATAGGTGAAGCTGACAATTGCGGGAAAGAATATTGTGAAGGAAGAAGATTTTGAGGTGCTGACATCTGAATTTGTCAAAGACTATGATATGTCAAGTATATCGGGATCAGAAAGTGATGATTCACAAAGTGAAATTGTACTGCATGACAAATCGAGTGAAAATTTTAAACAGAAACTCTTCTTCCTTCTTCAGACAGGACAGAGAGTTTCTGTCTGGAAGTGCTTGATCATGAATGTGACTGAAAATGTATTGTATGATGATGAAAAGGCGGAGAATGACGTTGTTCAGAAGTTGAAATCGCTGACTGCTGAGCCCAGAAACAATACCCAGTTGAGGATTGTTCTGCTTGCATCTGGTGGGCACTTTGCAGGTTGTGTCTTTGATGGTGATGTTGTTGTGGCTCACAAGACATTTCATAGGTTAGAATATGATTCTTGCTACCTAACAACAGAAATTTGTTATACTATTTCTTAGTATTATTCAATAAAAGGTGAATATGATTGAAATTTCATTTAGGCAGACTGTGTGGAGGGAGAATAGTAATATATGAATAATGCATACACCACTAAACCGTGTACAAAGACTGATATTACAATATCAATGAAGTACTTAGCTTTGTCAATTATTCTCCTGTTGGGGGTCTTGTCTGTTGGAAGTATTGTGGCTGGGCTTGCGATCAATTTTGCTCCTGCTCACCCACAATTGATTTTTTTTTTTACCTGGGTGAGTCAAGCACGAGCATTAACTAGCAGACCTCGATACTTCTTTCCTGACATGAAATGTTGCGAGCCTATTCTATAAAACTTGTGTTGACTTGTATGTGCAACATCCCTTGTATTAGAATATATAGTATAGATTAGCTACTGTTGACACTGCAGCTGAGCCCTTCTAGCTTACCCTAGACACCATTACATTCGTATAGGCAGACCCCGACACTCTTCTGGTGCTATTCTTTTTCATTGTAAGTCATTCGTTTATAAGTGGGAGTATTACACGTATTTAAAGACCAATCAATTATGGATTTGTGCGGATGACTTTTTAATTTGCTTCTAGAATAAGAATTAGTTTAAAATTCATGATGCATCACATTCAGTTATTATACTCTTAGCTATCTATTATTACGTTGAATGGATAAACAAGTGACTAGGTGCAATATGTTCTATCTGATAGGAAATGTATGTTCTTCCTGTGTGGTCTGTTTAACTTAGTTTTGGTAGGAACGTATGAAATGTTATACTATTTGATTCACATTTTCAGTTTTTCTTTTTTTTTTTTTTTTTTAATTTCCTTTCGCTTGTTTTATTTCCTGAGGCAGTAAAGCATGCAATGTACTTCTCAATTATTGACCATATACCATTCAGTATTTTCTTATCCATTTTTATGATTGCTAGTTCTATTTCCTAAAAGTTGTACTTTAATTTTTTTAATTTTGTTTTTATTCATAAGCTGTTATCATTCTTATACAGATATGTTGTGCGGGCCAAGGCGGGAAAAAAACAGTCATCTAAAGATGCTTCTGGCAGGTCTATACATTCTGCCGGGGCCTCACTTCGTCGTTATAATGAACTTGCATTAAAGAAGGTGTTCAAATAATAGCGATATTGTTTTTCTTGCTAATTTTTTATTTGCATGCTAGTCAATTGTTATGCATTCTTGTGTTCTGAAATCAACTTGCAGAGCATCCTATATATAGTTTTGGAATTGGAGTTAGTCATATGCAGGCTAATAAATGATGCTATTTATCTTAATCCATTTCAAAGTGTGAGTGAGAAGTGGGAATTTTAAAATTTTAATTACTTGAAAGTGTTTGAGAATGTTATTTATTTCTTAATAAGTAAACCGAACATGTGAAGCATACTCTTCAATTTCAGATCCTTCGAAACCTAAAAGTTTTCTCTTTACCAAATGCCCCCTATTTATATTAAAATATATCCTACTAAAGCACAGGTTGCTTTCTCTCAATTATGTATAACTATGGTAACGGCTGCTGATCTTGGTTTGTAAAACATCTTAGAACCTCTGATATCATCTGTGTTTACTCAGGGTCTATTTGTTTTGAGAAAACATATAATGCCTTAAAAAATAATCACAAAATTATATAACCTTGTTTCCACTTTTCTACAGAAAACAGTGAAAGCAACAAAATATTGTTTTTATAATTTTCTGTATGAATCTTTGGAAGTAGAAAATGAAACAAAATTGAGTATACATCTTTTTTTAATTATTTGGGAAAGTAGGAAAGAATAGCTAACATTTAAATCAAATGTATCCTTATAATTGGTCATGGATTTTACAAATTGACTGTTGCAATGATTCCTCTTCCAATTTTAGTTACAGTTATTCATTGTCAAACTTGCCTGGGGATACAGAAAACCTTTCATACTTATTGCTTTCTTTGTTTGTATGCACCTCCGATTTTTAAATATGGACTGATTATTGGCATGTCACTATTTTAGGAAGTGCATGAACTGTTTACAGCTTGGAAACCCTATTTTGATGTCTCCAATTGCGTATTTATTCATGCTCCTTCAAGTAGTCGTCAACTGCTTTATGATGGAGAAAGACCATATTTTGGTAATCAGCACTGTACTGTTAGAAACATTGCTTTGAGTGTTCGGAGGCCCACGTTCAGGGAGGTAAAGCGTGTATATAGTCATTTGACTCAGGTAACCTACGAAGGTGATGAGAAGGAAGTTTTACAGAGCAAACAAGAGGATTTGGTATCAGTTCCCATTTCTAAAATAAATGGCAGTCCAATCTCCAACCAAGGGAATGGGGCTGTGTTGCATGACAAAGATAAAGCTGAAGCTTGTTCAAGTAAGAAAAATGATGAACTTTCCATTTCGAGTAATGGAGAAAGTGAGAATGAGCTATCTGGTAAATCAACTCCTTTACATCAGGCAGCCCAATCTGGTGACTCTGTAAAGGTTTTGGAACTCCTGGAACAGGGCTTGGATCCTTGCTCCACAGATGAAAGGGGACGGACCCCATATATGTTGGCACATGACAAAGAAGTGAGGAATAATTTCAGAAGGTTTATGGCATCAAATCTTGACAAATGGGATTGGCATGCTGCCAAAGTACCCAGTGCATTGACCAAAGAAATGGAAGAGTCACAAGCTGCTAAGCAGGTGATCTGCGACATGTCAAAATAAGTTTTGAATACTGATTTAAAGTCAAAATTGCACTTTTGTATAATTCACTTTGTTTTCTCTATGATTAAAGTAACGATTACCTCTTGCTATGGTAGTACAGGCAGAAAAGGATGCTAAGAGAAAAGCAAGAGCAAAGGAATTAAAGAAATTGCGTAAAGCAAAAGAAAAGAAGGCTCAGGTTCGTTTCTTCTTATCTTATATGATTACCTTATTTTTTGAGACCTGTTTCTGAAAGCATTTCACCTTGGTTTATTAAATGTTGTTTAACCGATAGTTTCATTACACATACAGACTTAAATAATTGTAGTTTCATTTTACTAATGTTTACCCTAAAACTTTTAGAGATATCTTTGGTAGTGTTGACATAGTTGTTTAGAGTGAAAATGGTATTTTATCCTTTGATCAACATTCCCCTATTTTTCCTTTCCACCATTGACTACCAAACGCAATGCAATTTAGCTTGTGATGATTGAGTCTTTGGCAAGTATGCATAAACAAATGAACTTTCTGGGAATTATGAAAAAGAAAGGGAAACTTGTACATACTTCACCAATTTGTGAGTTCTATTATTGTGCTTTAATCTGTTTTTTGTGGTTTCAGTCCTAGGGCAATACCTCAAGCAGTTTATACATTTTTCTGAAGAATTTTTATTCAGAAGCTGCTTTGATTTTCCATATTTCTCATTTACAAACGCATATACACACACTCTTTTACTTATTGTTCATCATTCTTGTGGTAAAAAAGAATTATTCTGAGGAATCATGAACGTGGTGTTCAGGTTGAAGCCACCTTGCCAAAGAATGATTCCAAAACTGTGGAGAAGCAAGTAACAGCTTCATCATCGATAAAGGGACAATCTCAACTAAAAAGTAGCGTGCAATTATCCAAAGAGGTTAGATTCTTAATTTTGATGATGCGTGCTAGCCGAAAATCTTTAAAGGCCACGCCATTTTGTAATTTTAATGATGTGTTGAAATTATGCTACGCGTTTATGAGATTATGTTACCCTTCCATCTGAATAGTTTCCACTTTTAACTGCTAATTGTAAATGGGTTGCTTAATATTTTTATTTTTTGAAAACAGGACCAAATAAGAATGGCACAGGCTGCCGAAAGAGAAAAGCGAGCAGCTGCTGCTGAGAAGAGAATAGCTGCCCTCAATATTCAAGCTAACAGTACAACCGCTGCACCAAGCATGTCAGGGCCTAAAAGTGGATTAGCCGGTGACATTTACTGTTCCTGTTGTAATTCATCACTTGCTGGCAAAGTTCCCTTCCACCGGTATAATTACAAATACTGCAGCACATCATGCATGCATGTACACAAGGACATCCTAGACGATCAATGACAATGTGTTTAGATATTTAAAATTTTCTTTTTGCAAGTCAAGATTGCTCCAAATATCCATTTTCTTGACTCGGTTGCAAGTTATCTTTGATGGAAAAGGCAAAAAGAAGTGAAGAGTGGTGGGGAGCAGCCGTGGTGGAAGGATTCAATGGTAAATAACATGAGCTGATTATTTCAAAGGAATACAAAATTGTTTTCTAAGCAACATTGATACAGCTAGAGTCATAACAGCCATCTTAGAGCGTTCCCAATCTGTGTTGTGTCAAGCATGAACACAGCAAATGACCAAGTGACAATTTGGCACTGGTCCTGTATTATGCATTTTCTTTTTCCGTATGTGGTTTTTTGTTCGAAGTATAGTCTCTTGACTTTATTTTATCAGGCATGAATTGCCTGTTTCTAAATTAACCAGATCTGAAAGGTAGATTAGTTTAGGACTAGAGCTGTATAACATACTCTCTCCATTGGTGGATAGTAAAAAAGATTATTTGGTATAGTATTATTCCTAAGTTAACAACTATTATTTGTTACTTGAAACTGTTTAAATTTCCACGGTTATTGCTGCTTAGACACTTGGGTGCACTCTCTCACTTTACATGGTTTTCATATTCTGATTATAGTTAGTCTCATCTCCTTTTACACTGTTGTTTTGATACTGCCTCCTCACAATTGTGAAGTGATGTGAATGGTGTTGTTTTGCCCCCAAGCTTTTAATCTTTTAAACTTGAATTTTCAAATTTACTTCTTGAATCAACTGACTCGTCTTCTTTTGGCGAGGCAAAAAATTTATAATCATGATTGACGAACGGTACATTAGTGGATTGATCCATTCATTATTTTATAATAATATAATCAAAATGTTTATTTATTTATCAGATATTATTATAACTATAGTTGAAAATTAAATGTCTAAATAAATAAATTAAACACCCAAATTATTCAATATTATTAAATATTAGTTTAATATTTAAAAAGATTAAATTGTCAATTTATACAATTAGAAGTAATAAATAATTATAAACAAAAAAAAAAAAATAAAAAAAGTAAAATAAAATAAAATATTATTGTTGGTAAATTATAAGTCAATTCAATTTAAAACTATTTAATCTGCAGATTAAGTGAGTTGGATCTAATTTGACCCATACTTCAAAACATTAAAATTTTCTCAATTTAGCTCAAACTTATAATGAACTAGATGAATTAACCCATGGATTGAAACTCATTTTCACACTTTTAATAATTTATAAACGTCACTTTTCTAAATTATGAATATTTTATTTCAACTAGATTTTAATGTTAACTTCAAAGGCTCCTATCATCTCTTAAGATTTGTTCAACATAAAATAAATAAATAAAAATCATAAAGAAAAATCATAGTTTATCTAACTCATCAAATGTCCAAGTTCAAATTTTAGAAATTTGGTCTAATTCTAAATTTACAAACAACATTTTTTTTAATTTATGGATACTTCATTTCAACAAGATTGTAATGTTAACTTAAAAGACTCGTATAATCTCCTAAATTTGTTCTACATAAAATAAAAAAATAAATCATTAGTTTATCTAACTTATCACATGTTCAAGTTCAAATCTTAGAAATTTGGTCTAATTCCAAATCTCACAAAACATAAATAATGAAAACTTCAAATTCAAATTGGATTCTCTAGAACATCTGTGTGTTTTGACAATATCTTCTCGCCATTCAATGATTGTTGCAAGTTGTAAGAAATAATGTCAGTTCATAAAATTTGTCACCAGTTAACATGATTGTATAATTCTTTTATGGACAGTTCTATAAGATGGCGATGCTCAATTGAAGACAAGAATAATAAACTTAACATCATATGATACCTTTACATTTTTTTTTTCTTGATTTGAGGAGATCTGTGTTCACTTTAAATATTGTCATGCTTATAATTTCATGATAAATGAACATCCTTGTAACTATAGATAACTAAGTTAAAACTTCAGGTGCCACAACTTCTCCCTTCCAAGTGCACCCTTTGACAACAAAAGGTTGTGTGTGTGGCATATTAGGGTACTGCTTTGTAGGGAGGTTCAACACACACACATACACATAAATCTTCATACTGGTAAGATATTGTCCGCTTTGGGTCAAGCTCTCACGGATTTGTTTTTGGTATACCAATGGAGGTATCTTATGTGTATATAAACTCATGTTCATCTCTTATTTTATCCGATGTGAGACTTTGTTTGTACCCAACATCCTCCCCTCAAACAAAGGACTATGGTTCTCCACCTCTACCTCCCCTACAACAGAAGTCTTTTCTTATCCTCGAGTACACCATGGTCATCACTTCTCTTTCACAATCCATGGTCAAACACTGAGCCCGGTCACCAGACCTGAACCATGGGCTCTGATACCATTTGTAGGGAGGTTTAACACACACATACACATATATCTCCAAAAGGCCTCTTACCCATGGAGGCATCTTATGTGTATATAAACCCATGTCCATCTCTTATTTTATCCGATGTGGGACTTTATTTGTACCCAACATCCCCTCCAATGGTTACCCGTGGGTTACACAAACACCAATCACATATGAGCCAACTATATAAGGGATCGACACCACTCTTTACCCAAAACCTTAAGGCAATAGGTTAATGGGTCTTTCATCTTTATATACTGCTCTACTTTCTCAATTCTATCCAATGTGGGACTTGGACTCACACTTGGATACCCAACATCTCCCCCTCAAGGGTGAGTCCCTTCCACATAGGTACACTCCCCCTCCAACGGAAGCATTCCCAACCAACCACAACCACGAGTAGCCCTTTCCAACTATCATATCTTAACGAAACTCGCTTACCTGAATACCCTTTGCCAAGAATACTTTTGGTATAGGAATCGTTATACTCGTCTGAGCCGGTCACCAAGACAAACCATCGGCTCTGATACCACTGTTGGGTCTATCGAGGAGGAGGTTACCCGTGGGTTATACAAACATCAATCATATCTGAGCCAGCTATATAAGGGATCGACACCACTTTTTACCTAAAACCTTAAGGCAATGGGTTAATGGGTCTTTCATATTTATATACTGCTCTACTTTCTCAATTCTATCCAATGTGGGTTGGACTCACACTTGGATACCCAACATGCTTGGCCTTCAGGGCATGTCTGTTTTCACCCTCGTATGCTTCTCACTTAAGCATTACCATGACAACATTTCGTTCCTTTTCTAGGGCTTCTTTGGTTTTACTACTTTTTCTTGATTCGTGGTGGCACGTCAAGTGCGTCTTTTATGTTTTACTTGTGGTGGTTGAGTTGCATGAAATAGTAATGGTCACGGTGTTCTTGCATGAGAAAAATTGTTTGAAGAAATTAACGTTGTTATGGAGACCAAAGATCACGAAACACGAACTCTCTACAACAACAGGGTTTGCAACTTACATGGATTTGGTGTAATTGTGGACATGGAAGAATAAATGTGTTTGTTCGTATAAATATTATTGGGTAAAATGTGTTTCTTTACTTAAATTATTTTCTAAAATTGTATTTAGTTGTTGCTTTAAAGAATGTACTATTTTGTCTCTACAATTTAAAGAATGTACAATGTCTGTGATATTTTTCTCTCTTTTCACTTCAAGTCTCTTTCCTCACTATAACCTCGACATGAACTCCACCTTCCCTGGGCACCAAAATCTCATTATGATTATGTGTAGCTCTCCGGAATACCCTCCTTTTCCCCTTAGGAATCGTTGTGACACGACGAAGTTCTCATTGCTTTCAACAAAACTCTAGTTGCACACATTTTCCTAACTGTAAAATCCTTCCACGACATTTTCTCCCTCCCATTCACACTGCCTCACGGGATCCCTCGTCCTAGCCCCCACCCTTTTTGTCCACGAGCATGCGGTTAACTAACCTTTGTTGTGAAAAAACTTGATCACCATTGTTTTATTCATGTAATCAAGCATATAATTTATAGACCCACATTTTTCTAACGATTGTACTCAAAATAAAAAAGAAGAAGCTATAAACGACTAACAAATTTATTACCAAACTTCATTGGTAATACATTAACTACCCATAACATAACAGTTATAAAGGTCGATCGGTCATATGTCAAGTTAATTAATCAATGTTAAACCTATATGCCAAGTTAATTAACCAATGTTAAACCTACTTAAAAGTAAAGTGTGATTACTCACAATTGAATCGTAATTAGGCTATTACTAATAAAAAAGTTCATTCCATAATCTATAAATATAGGTTTGAGATAAGAAGATAGATGATTTTGCATTTACTGCGTCATTAATACATGAGCTGTCAAATATTTACTGACTTTGGTATCAAGGCATCTATTGTAGGTAACTTCCAAGTGGCATAGACAAACGATTGTGTGAAAATTTAAACTGAAAGATAACATTCAAACCTTTCCTTGACATATCAAACACTAGTCCATTGAACTTGAACCCACAATTGAAACACTTCTTTTATTCTTCATCGCGATTCTTTTATTCTTCACCTTGGCTTCTTATATACAGGAGTTCCTCTCACACCATGCTTGCTCGTTTCATGATTGACCGAGTTCTTCACCATCTCGGTGACCAACTTGTTCTTTGCTTTGACTGACTTCTTCTCAACCTTGGCCGACTTGTCCCTGATCGAGTTCTTTTTTTGTCTTTGTGGCCAACTTGTTGTTAATTGAGTACATGTTAATAGGTCGAGCCCTTTTTGAGGGATTGGACGATTCTCACACCTACTTCACACCAAACTCATCATCCATTCCAAGTTGCCACTTCTCATCTTATAATTCGAGTGTATCTCTAAGATCCTTCTCGACATGCAATTGTTCTTGCAATCTTGAAACATCTTATTCCAGTTCAAAGTGTCATTTATGCAAAGTCTGCTTTCTTCTATCTAAGCTTGCCTATAAAATTACATTGTCTCTCACCTCTTTTTCAATTCTCTCTTGTAAATCACCTTTTGCAAGCTTTAACCTTTGAATAACAAGTTTGTCTCCACACATGTCCTAGTTATCCAAGTTGTATAAATGAACCACTGAGCTTTCTAGATGTCTCACTAAGATATCTGAGCTCTCCGCTTGCTCTACCAACTTATTCGAGCTATCTAAATGCTCAATTGAGCTACTTAGGCTCTCCACCGAGCTTTTGTTCACTTGCTCAATCGAACGACTTGAGCTTTTCATATGCTTCACCACATTGTCTGGGCTATATCTACATATCTTACGACCTCCCTAACCTACTCGATTGTCTTGCCGAATTCTCCATGCTACTTCGCCTTCTTGCCGAGTTCTTCACTTGCTTGTGCATGACTCCCAAGCTTTTTCCTATCATAATAACATTATTTCCTTTTCAGAATCTTCTGTGACAAGTTTGGTCGTTTCTTCCTTTTTGTCCTCAAATCCACAATATTTAGCAAAGTGTTTGATCTTACCACAACTAAAGCATATGTCCTAATAACACTCCTTTGCATAACGATCATACTTGCCACACTTATAACACTTAACATTTAAGTTGCTCTACTAACCTTATCTACATGGAGCTTGTCCTCTTTCGTGTAAATTTTGTTGGTTGGATTGTTCTTTGTCTTTTTTCTATTCACAACATTTACCACCACCACCACCATTTCTTTTACCTTTATGGTATAATCCTTTGGCATAAGTGTTTTGATTCTCTCCCTTCATTTGGAGCAGTTGATCAAGTGACTCCTACTTCTTTTTTCTTTCGTTGTTCGTGTGCTTAAGAGACTTGACAAACTCTTCAACCGTGAGCGTTGATAGGTCCTTGGAATCCTTAATCACACACACCACATTCTCGAAATTGTTTGTCAACGACCTCAAGATATTCTCCGCAACTCGGTTAGCAGGAAACATCTTTCGGTTTTTGCCAAGTTAGATCATCACAGTTTCAACCTGAGTTATCTACTTGGACACTCCTGTTGTCTCCTTCGTTTTCATGTTTTCCAACTCGCACATGAGTGTTTGAAGTCAGATTTATTTCACTTAGTCATCCACCTTATACGCTTTCTTTAATATATCCCTTGGTTCTTTTTGAAGATTTGACAATTGCAATCTTCTCAAAACTGGACTCAGGACTCATCAACAACTTGATACAATATGTATAGGGTTGTCTTGTCCTTCACGTATGCTAGTTTCAATGCATTCAACTGATCAAATAAACCAATTATTGGTGTTTGCTGCTCTTCGTGACCATTTTCCACCACCTCCCAATTGTCTTGGGAACTAATAAGGGCATTCATTTGGAGACTCCAATCATCATAGTTAATCGCCTTTGTCAACTTGGGTAGGGACACATTATTTGTAAGTCTACTCAAGCTCTCTCTAACTCTATTTTTATTTCCATGTGGACATTTAAACTAACTAGCTAGCTCTGATACCACTTTGTAAACAACAAACCTCTTTTATGAAAAAACCTCTTGTTGTGTTGTGTTATTTATGTATCAACAATACAATTTATAGACCTATATTATTCTGACTGTTGTACTTAAAACAAACCTAATACAACAAATACATTAATTATCTATAACAACTAATATATTAGCTACCCATAACAACTAATACATAAGTTTATTCTAAATCTAACACAACCTATGTAACCATAGTTAAGAGTGTCTCTGTAACTACCATCATTACCACCTTTTCGTCTGCTACTACCAGTGAAAGAAAGTTGCAATGAAGAGAAAAAAACATAGTTATAGTGAGAAGGAAGACAAGTACTCTCAAGAGAAAAAAACTCTGCTTGCTACCTATCGCAAACCTTTTATATTTCTAATAAAGTGTAGGAGCAACTTCTTTATAGCATGATAAAATACAGTTTTTTAGCAGTTTAGAATGAAAAACATAATTAATTCATTATTATTTATACATAGATAAACATGTATCTACCAAAATGTTGAATAAATGTTTATGCATGGTAAAAATTAAGGTGTATATATTCACATAACACAACAAAAACACTATTTGGGTGCTTTTTCTTTTTAAATTACCAAAATGAAAGGAAAAGAATTATAAAAGTCTGTAAGTTATACTAATGTAATATGATTTTAGAAAAATAATTCTTTGACACACCAAAATCTTTTATATTTATTTGATACTATTCTTTCTTACTTTTTACTCTCTTATTTCTTGAAAAAATATAAAAGTTTACACTTTTATAACTATTTTATCCTTATATCTGTGTCAAATGAATGTAAAAGTATGTCTTGATAGTATTACTCTACAACTTTATTGTGAAAAAATGATGTTAAGATAACATAACTTTAATTCAAAAAAAATTTAAAATTGAAGTTGTACTAAATTAGCATTTTAAACTCAAATCATGTCAACTTAATAATTTTTTACAAAAATTAAATTAAAATCATGCTAACTTTAACCCAATTTTATTTTAAAATGCACTAAACTAAAGCATGACTTCAACTTTAAAAATTACATTAAATTAAAATCATATTACTTTTGACACGACTTATTCACTTTTATAATTTTAGTAATTTTAAAAAAAAAATTGAACCATTTTTATATTTTGTCCACATAAAACATTTTGTATCGCAAGCAATATAAACACTTTATGGTTTTTTAAATATTAAAATCAAATTAATAAACAAAAACGAAACAACTACAAAAACTAAAAAAAAAATATATTCTTAATCGAATGAAATCAATTTTAAGATTTTATGTTAAAAATCATTTCAGTTCAAATCGAACCAAACTCTATTTTGTATTTAATAATATTATTCAATAGTATATATTGTAAAGCCACGAATTCACTAACTTTTAATTAAAAAATTCTGATAACACATAAAAAAAAAAAGAAACTTAGAAAAAAAATTTGTAAAATGATAACAGTTAGTTAAATGGTAAAATATATATTAAAAGAGTTTAAAATATTTTTAATAAAAAATTAAAAGGGGTTAAAATACTTTTAATCGAAAACTAATTTTACCTACAGAACGTAAAACAGAGAGGCAGATAAAGAAAAAAGTTACAAAGCTTTCAAGGGAAGCTTGTTGTCTGTTTCAAAAGGAAACCCTCACCAATCGCTTCGCTGCACTTCACACTCTTTATACTTTTCAGTGCTGAAGAGGACAAAGAAATTCAATTCTGGAAGTTCCAGTGAACTAGGGTTTCGACGCGGCCATGGAAGAGGAGAAGGTGGGAACCCCGTCGTCAGCGTCGAGAGGTAACAATGGCAGTGATCAATGTCCGGCGAGTGTAAGCCCTAGAGCGCGCATTGTTTCCGTTGCCTCCAACATTGCCTCGCAGCCTCTTCACAACTCTGATCCTCGCGTTTGGGGCGTTCTCACTGCCATTTCCAATAATGCCCGCAAAAGGCACCAGGTTTCCCCATTTTTTCCTCTTTTACTCTTTCTTTCTTCTTCCAAAAGTTTATTATGTACAAGCTTCCAGTGTTGTGTTGTTTTGGCTCTATTTAACTCAAGTTTCTTGAGTTCAAGGATAATTGAATATGAATGCTTAGTTTTTTCGTGATTATATGTTGTTAGTTTAAATTATTTACTTATTTTTCTGATAACTAATGTTTCGGGGGAAAGTGATTGGTCAGCTTCTTCTATCCCAATCATGGTTTTTTCTTCCCATATACAAACACAACGTCTTGTTGAAGAGATTGAAACCCAGTAAACGAGAGTTTTTGTACTTGTGCGAATTAGCAACTGATATTTTGTCAGTAGTCTTTGTTTTATTAAAACATAATGGATAAATATTTGTTTATATTTGAATTGTGAAGGACGGATGGAATAATTAATATTTGTTGTTGTGTAATACGGAGTGGTAGTTTTGTCGTATTTTAGGAAGACAATGGGAAGTAGTTTTAAAGGTTTCTTGAGGTTTTTATATTGTTATTGCTTTGGAATGCCATTACCTTTGCTAGAAAGAAAGGGAATGGGAAAACCCTTCTTAAATGAAAAATAATGAATTGTAGGCTAACTTTGGGTTATAAAATGTCATTTTACACTTTTTATTTAATGATTTATGATTTTAGAATTTAAAATGGTTGCACTAGTTGAATTTTTGTTATTATACGAAGGTGAGGTTAATATGTATATGTTGTTGACTTGTTTTTTGTATAACAATAGTATTGGGGAATTGACCCTATTGTTCATTATTTTTGGGTAAATGTAGTCTACATTGAGTCCTTTAAGATGTTGGTTGTGTCGACTGCAAACAAAAACCATACGAAGGGACGTGGTTAAAAACATGAAACAAAGATTATCTTAAAGAATTTTTTGTACTTTGTTTAGACTGTGAGCTGTTTGTTGATGTCCTTTATATTGTCAATTTAGTGGAAATTCTGTTGCTCCTGTATGAGTGTGAGCCTTGGCACAATGGTTAGGTTGCTGCCTTCTGACTTAAAAGTCATGCATGGGTGGACAACCCATCAAATAATTTCTCTGCTAGTCTGAGTTAGGCTGTGTATTCCTCCCCAGACGGCCAGACCCCACTAGATGAGGATTGCGTTTGTTGCTCCTTTACAATAGTCAACTAAAAATCTACTACAGATCATCCAAACTACTCGTTAAGGGAAATGTTAGGCAATTAGGTACAATTCAATCAGTGGCATTTCAATTTCAGCACTTGACCCAGACCCACAAACATCCGTGATTTCAAAGTTACAAACATTTTAATCAAATTGTGCATGGTAGTTTATTCCTACTTGTTTTCTCTGAGCCCAATGTTACTGACTGACACTTTCTTTTATTTTCAATTTTTTGGTTTAAGTGTTCATCGCGCTTTTAATTTTTTTTTCATAAACGGCTGCAACAGGGAATTAACATTATATTAAGTGCTGATGAACACTGCCTTGGGCGATTGGTAGAGGATGTGCGTTTCCAGATTGATTCCAATTCTGTTAGCGCAAATCATTGCCGAATATACAGGATGAAGGTTACTAATGAAAATATGGAGAATGCCACATCAATACTCTTGAAAGATACAAGGTATTGATTTGTTTTTGGAACTTGAGGTCTACCCATCATTTAATAGGAATTAAAGAGCTTTTCCCCGTCTTTTCTTCATATTCTCATTTTTGTAAAACTTTCTTCAGCACAAATGGAACTTACCTAAACTGGGAGAAATTGAAAAAGAATGGTGCTGCGGTGAAAGTCTGCCATGGTGATATTATATCATTTGCTGCTCCTCCGCAGCATGGTATTGTAATTTTGAATTCCCTACAATAGCCTAATATTTCATTGTTTTATATCTGTTCCTCCTGTTCTCACTGTAGTTGTAGAAATTGATTTTTGACCGGTTAATGTTGAGGATATGTTCTCTATATTCCATTACCTTTTTTTTTTTCATTTCCTTTAATTGTGAAAAGTATATACAAATTTTACAAAATATTTGAGCAAATGTATGTTTTAGTGCTACTTGGTTGCAAATTGTCATTGGAAAAGGTAATATAATTCTGATTAGTTATCTCCCTTTATGATTTCATTTGTATTTGTGAAAATAAATAAAATAGAACATTGTCCCATATAAAGATTTTTATTTAGTTCACGACAACTTTTGTTATTTCTGCTTTTGCTTATGAACCTTTATTTGAAAGTTGAACAACTACTATAATTATTTGTTATAAATTTGACATATTGCTGCTTTTGAGAGTATATTATTGCCTTCTGTATTTTATTCTATTTCAAATTATCATAATTTGGTCTTATCATGCAGATCTGGCTTTTGCTTTTGTATATCGAGATGTGCTTGTGTCTAGCCCCATGCCAGATAATGCAGTTGTTAAACGAAAAGCAGGTAGTGTAATAATGAGCAGCAGCTCCTATATTTGCCTTTTTTTGTCATTCTTGAATTATGTTCTGATTTTTGTGTAAGTAGAATCAAGCTTGTAAATTTATGTTGATTTGAAGTTTTATGTGCGTGCTGAGATTCATAATTTCCTTTACACATGATTGACTCTTTGCAAATTACCTCATTTTGTGGATGATTAAGGTATATAATATATTGATTTGATATTTAATTTTATTTCACTTTCTAATACATTTTTCTTTTCTTCTGTCTTCAATCATCTTTTGTTTCATGTGTAGAGGATTTTATTTCTGAAAACAAGAGATTGAAAGGTTTAGGCATCGGTGCTCCTGAGGGTCCCATATCTCTAGATGATTTTCGAAGCCTTCAAAGATCAAACACAGTATGTTAATTTAGAAGGATTGCATATTAGTTAGTTTTGTAAACTTTTTTTCTTTCTTTAATCGTACCCAATATCTTCCTGACAGGAATTGAGAAAGCAATTGGAGAATCAAGTGGTTACAATTGATACTTTGCGTAGTGACAACCGAACAGCTGTTGAACGCCATGAGAGTGTATGTAAATCATTGTTGAACTTGCTGGGACAACACCTAGATTAAGCTGAGGTTCCTAAAAATACTTTAAACTTAATACTTAATTTTACAAATGATGTAAAAAGGACAGATTATGTTATATACTTAAGATAATTAGAGCCACTGATAATTAACCTTGTATCTTCCCTTGTGGTAATTTAATTTCTTGTAAAAGAAAGAAACAATATGTGATTGTCGGATTAAGTGCAGAAGTGGAACATTAATTCATATGAGCTTATCTTGCTCAAATAGTTACTCAAAGAACAGTGATTTAGACAGATTGTTCTTAGGACACTTATTTGTGATAACTAGGCAACATCACATATTGCCTAAAACTAGTATTCCAGAAAAGGATCATACATTGAGATTGACTTCCATTTCATTAGAGCCAAGACCTTACTAGGAGAGGAGACATCACCATTTTGTTAATTCCAATTATCAAATTGGCAAATGTTTCCATGAAATCATTGAGAGGTCCCCGTCCCCCAGGGAGTTATATAGGTAGCAAGCTCGATACATGATCTGTATACTCCTTTGTTGAGGGGGAGTGTTAAAAGTAAGGTACTCGTAATAGTAATATAAACAGAACAGATTGCTTGTGACTTAATTAAATGCGTATTTTTGTAACTATCCTTTGTATTTGTGATTTCTCGGAAAGAAAAAATGTGTTCTGTTCATGATTCAAACCCAGAATTCATCACGAGTCCTCATTTTCTCTCCTTCTCACAATTTTATTTTAATTTTTTTAAAGATCCCCCTACCCTCCCCAACTTATATCTATCTATGCCACTGAATTTTTTACTTTGACTTTACCTTGTCTAAAAGAAATTCAGATGTGATTTAAATCAACTATATCTGCATTTTATCGATTCTAAAAGAAATGTTTGATCTATATTTCACCATCATTATTCACATGGTCTATAATTTACAATGTCTTATCTACTTTATGATTCATATTATGTAGGAAATAAAATCAGTCAAAGAATCAGTTGCAAACGGTTACCTTGACCAATTAAAAGAATTACAGCAAACAGTGGATCTCAAACAGAAGGAATTGGGGGATCTCAACAAAGCGTCTGCTGAACAAAGACATGCCCTGGAAGACCTTAATGAAAGGCTCAGTGCTTCTACACAGTCGTGTGCTGAAGCAAATTCAATAATAAGTAGGTATGGATTAGTTAATTCGTCTGCACTTCTGTACCTTATAATATCATTTTGTTTTAATGTTTCTCTTATTATTGCTTTAAGTTGTTCATGTTGATTTAGTTTCAGCTGTTCCTTGGTTGATTGGTGTTTTATGTTACATAGTGAATTGGGCTGGATCTAAGTTCTAAAAGTTGTATTATTTATGCTGACAGTGTAGTAACTATCTCTTTGTCGTTGTGTAGTCAAAAGGTAAACATAGCTGAACTAAAGGAACAATTAGATGATGAGCGGACTCAACGAAAAGAAGAGCGAGAAAAGGCTGCAGCTGATCTAAAAGCTGCCGTTCATAAAGCCCAGTCTGAGGCTGAAGAGGAATTAAAACGACTCTCTGATGCTGCCTTAAGAAGAGAAAGAGAGCTACAGGAAGCAATAAATAAGCTTCAGGTTTGAAAGTTTTGATGCTAAATTTGTAAGAAACTTCTCCCTTTGTACTATTAGGAGCTTACGTTCTTTCTCAATATTTGTTGTAGGAGTCAGAGAGAGAAATGTCTTTGCTGGCTGAAACCTTGAGGTCCAAGCTGGTATTGTTTTGATTTTGGTCCTGTTAGTTGAAGACCGTTTTTTTCACTTGTACTTTGTGTATAAATTTCCTCTTTATATCCCTTTTCTTTTGTAGGAGGATACCAGGCAAAAGTTGGTTATATCTGACAATAAAGTTCGCCAATTGGAAACCCAAGTACATGAAGAGAAACTAGCCGCTGAAAATGAAGTGAAGGTAATCGGATAATTTTATATAGATTATTGTGTTACTTTATCATATTTTGCTTGATATCAAGCTGAAAATAAATTTTAACTCGTGGAGCAGAAAGTAGAACTTGAACAACAGGAAACAAGAAGATTAAGGAAAGAGCTTGAGAGCGAAAAGGTAGATATATGTGAAACACATAAGTGAATACAAAGTTGACTTTATCTGACTAATACTAATGCTGCTCTTCATCTAAAGGAAGAAATATTTATAGTTTATATGCTTCTTTGTTTTCTAATTGGGTGTTTTTGTGTTCTATATCTTATCCTCTTTCTTTAAGCTCCCTTTTTTCTTGCGGGTCAAATTTCCTTATTTGAAGCCGAGGTTTTTGTTGATGTTGTTAGCAGGCAGCACGAGAAGAAGCATGGGCTAAAGTTTCTGTTCTTGAGCTTGAGATAAATGCTGCAATGAGAGATCTTGATTTTGAAAGGCGGAGGTTAAAAGGTGCTAGGGAAAGACTAATGCTTCGGTAAGACTAGATTTAATGTTGATTATAATCATTGAACATTTGTGATTTGAAAAGTTGGGGATTTGATGTTGATTATAATAATTGGACATTTGTGATTTGAAAAGTAGGTAGAATCCCCAACATAGACTACACTTACTTGCATAGTAGACTTATCAATTTGGCCCATCTCATAGGATTTGGCCTTGAACCACATGGGTTAGGGTCAAAAAAGCCCACCGGGCCAAAAAAAGCCTATATAGAAAAAGCTTGCAGGACCAAAATATCAACAAAGCCTTATGGGTTAGGGCCAGCTCATGGGTGTTTCTTTTTAGTGTGAAAACAATATAGTAATAAACTATTATCATTACAGTTTGTATATGTTAGGATATTTATCCGATTTTATCATCATTATATTGTGTCTAGGGTTACCCTATTTATTATGTACTTTTGTATCAATTTATTCTTATAAATAGAAGATCATGAGAGGAATCAATCAAGCTCTCTAGAATTATTTTACAGTTTAATTCTCAAGTTGGTATCAGAGCGGGTCGATCTCGCTCTGGTTTCTGTCTCGTAATATTTGTCTGGCGCCACAGTCTGTCGCTGCCCGCCACCATCCGCCACTGTCCGTCGTCGGCCACCGTCCGGCCACCGTCCACCGTCTGCCGTCGCCGGCCACCGTCATCCATCGCTATCACAGTTCCGTTCGTCTAAACCCTTAGGGTTTTCTTGTTCCTCGCTGGTACTATTCGTCTTCTTCAGAAATGGCGTCTGGCAGTACTCTTTCCTTCTCCGGAAGTCCATCAATTACCTCCGAGAAGCTAAATGGAAAAAATTATCTATCATGGTCTGCTGTCGTTGAAATGTGGTTCCTTGGCCAAGGGCATTATGACCACCTTGAGCGAGATGGAAGCCATGTGCCTACTGAAAAAGCTGATCAGTGGGAACAAGCAGATTTCCAGTTGTGTGCCCTGTTATGGCAATCAGTGGAACCCAAACTTCTTGTATCTTTGAGGGCTTTCAAAACTTGTCACTCCTTTTGGGAGAAAGCCCAAAGCATTTATGCCAACGATATTCAATGTCTCTATGACACTAAGAACAAGCTTGCATCTCTTAAAATGGCAGACCATGATATGGTGTCCTTCATGGCTGATGCCCAATCTGCTGTCGAAGAACTCGAGATGTTTTGGGAAGCGGACCCATTAGAGGATATCAAAAAGAAACTAGACAAATTTTACATGGTGTTGATCTTTCGTGCCCTACATCCCGATTTTGATCATCTCAGAGATCAACTTCTAACTAGTCATGAGGTCCCCTCCATGGAAACATTGACCACTCGCCTTCTGCGTGTCCCGTACCTCAAACTCAAGAAGCGCATGAACTAGTGGAACCATCTCATGGTTGCCACACGAGGAAGAGGAGGACGTGGCACTAGAGGAGGAGGACGAGGAGGTCGGGGACGTCCTCAATGCACATACTGTAAAAGGATGGGTCACACTCAAGAGAATTGCTACTCCTTACATGGTTTCCCTTCCAAAACCGCCAATATTTCGAAGACTGAAACTTCCACTTCTATGTTTTTTGAGGATGAATATCAAGAGTATTTAAGGTTAAAGTCTAACAGCTTGGCACAACCATCTCAATCTCCCAGTACATCAACAACTTGCATTTCTCAATCTATGGAAGGTCAAAATTCATGGGTAATTGACTCAGGTGCTTCTGATCACATTTATGGTAATACATCTTTGTTTTCATCTATTTCCTTTCGAGAAAAACCTCATTTCATAATCCTTGCAAATGGATCTAACATTTAACAAAAATGTAGATTAACATTAAGTGTATGTAACTGAGAAACAACATAAAAAACGAGGTTTATCCATGACTTCCAATTTATCCTCATTGTTATTGTAAATATTTGGAGAACATATGTTAGGAGTTGGAAAGTTTATGAAAGGAGGAAAAAGAAGAGTACCGAACGATAAGGGACCAAACAATATCTACACTAATACTGAACGGTGGGAGGAAGGAGTGAAGGACCGAACGGTATTACCGAACAGTAGGAAGAATAAAAAGAGTGACAAAGTTTGTTAGGTTACTTGAGATCTAAAACAGAGAAAAATAGTTCTAAAGGGCTTGAAAGACCCTTCTCAGTTCTATTATTGATATAGATAAAAAACTGATACAATAGATAGATGGAAGATGAAGAGATTGTCCTAGACTGCTAGGAACAATCATTATAGATAACCCAACACACAACTACCTACTTTTAGGCCCTGCTCTACTAATCATAGGTAGACTTAATAATTATTCTAACACTCCCCCTCAAGCTGGAGCATACAAATTGTAAGTACCAAGTTTGGAACAAATAAACTCAATCCGAGGTCCCCTTAACGACTTAGTCAACACATCTGCGAGTTGGTCATTTGATCCAACAAACTCAGTACATATTTCTTTTGACAATAATTTTTCCCGAACAAAATGACAATCAATTTCTATATGTTTGGTTCTCTCGTGAAACACTGGATTTGATGCAATGTGAAGAGCAGCTTGGTTATCACAATACATCTTCATACTTTGGATGCCACAAAAGTTAAGCTCTTGAAGGAACTGCTTCACCCATATAAGTTCACATGTTAATGAAGCCATTGCCCTATATTCAGCCTCAGCTGTTGATCGAGCCACTACATTTTGTTTCTTACTTTTCCATGAGATAATGTTTCCTCCAAGGAAAACACAATATCCAGTAGTAGATCGTCTATCAATAGGAGAACCTGCCCAATCAGCATCACAATATCCTGACACCTGAAGGCTTCCTTTTTCTTCATATAACAGCCCTTGCCCGGGAGCCTTTTTCACATACCTTAGAATGCGAATGATAGCATTCCAATGGCCAACACATGGAGCTTGCATAAACTGACTAACCACTCCAACTGCAAAAGATAGATCCGGCCTTGTAATAGTGAGATAGATTAGTTTTCCAACTAGCCTCCTATATCTCTCCGGGTCGGAGAATAATTCACCTTCTTCTGTTGTTAATTTTTGATTTGGATCCATAGGGCTATCAACCGGTCTACAATCAATCATGCCTGTTTCTTGCAAAATATCCAGAGCATACTTCCTTTGGGAGATTACAACTCCATCTTTTGACTGAGCTACTTCAATGCCTAGGAAGTATTTGAGGCTCCCAAGATCCTTGGTTTGGAAATGTCTACACAAGTACTCCTTCAATTGAGATATTCCAGCAATATCATTTCCTGTAATAACTATATCATCAACATATACTATCAAGTAAACACATTTCCCAGGAGACGAATGATAATAAAAGACTGAATGATCTGCTTCACTGCGTTTTAGTCCAAATTTTTGAACAATGGAGCTAAACTTTCCAAACCAAGCACGTGGTGATTGCTTGAGCCCATATAGAGATCGGTTCAATTTACAAACCATACCAGACTCCCCCTGAGCAACAAACCCTGGAGGTTGCTCCATATAAACTTCTTCCTCAAGATCACCATGGAGAAAGGCATTTTTGATATCCAACTGATGAAGTGGCCAATGACGAATGGCTGCCATTGCAAAGAACAATCGAATGGTAGTCATCTTTGCCACGGGAGAAAAGGTGTCACAATAATCAAGACCATAAACCTGAGTGTATCCTTTTGCAACCAGCCGGGCTTTGAGCCTATCAATGTCACCATTAGGGCCGACCTTAATTGCATATACCCATCGACAACCAACAGCCTTTTTGTCCGGGGGAAGTGGCACAAGCTCCCAAGTATGACTGTGGTCAAGAGCCTGCATTTCTTCAATCATGGCTTGTCGCCATCCAGGATGATCAAGTGCTTCTTTCACATCTTTAGGAATAACCACGGGAGATACTGAGGATAAAAGGGAATAAAAGGAGGGCGACACTCTGTGATAACTAAGAAAATTATAAATGGGATGAGGGTTTCGAGTGGAACGAGTACCTTTTCTGAGAGCAATGGGCCAACCAAAATCATCTTCACCAGGAGGCGTGACAGGAGATGGTGACGGAGAAGAATCTGAAGGAGGAGATCCACCATTTTCTGGAAGAGGATTACTCACCGGGGTACTGTGTCGAAGGCCATCAGTATGTGGAGAGGAAGGTTCGGGAGGACCTTGGGCATGAGTTGGATTGACTGAGGCATTGGAGATATTAGACTCAACCACTGGAAGAGGAAGGACCTGGTGGAGGATATGAACATCTTGAACAGAGGGAGAGAAGAAAGGTGTTTGTTCAAAGAAGGTAACATTGGCAGACATGTAGTACTTTTTGGTTTCAGGAGAGTAACACCGGTACCCTTTTTGAAGCCGAGAATAGCCCAAAAAGACACATTTGATCGCACGAGCAGAGAGCTTGTCGAGCCCCGGAGACATGTCGTGAACAAAACAAACACAACCAAAGACTCGAGGAGAGGTGTGAAAGAGAGGATCATTGGGAAAGAGAATGGAGAAAGGGACTTTATTATTGAGAGAGGAGGAAGGCATCCTATTAATAAGAAAACATGCAGTTAAGATGGCATCCCCCAATGATGAACAAGAATATTAGCACCAAGCAAAAGGGTACGAGCCGTTTCAACCAAGTGTCTATTTTTTCTTTCGGCTATACCATTTTGCTGGGGTGTATGAGGACAAGTGGACTGATGCAAAATACCATGGGAGCTAAGAAGTGAAGAAAAAGTTGAGGAGAAATACTCTTTAGCATTATCACTTCTTAAGACTTTAATTACGTGACCAAATTGGTTCTTGATTTCATTCAAAAAAGATGTGAAAATGGGTAACAATTCAGAGCGATCTTTCATTAGATAAACCCAAGTACATCTAGAATACTCATCAATAAAAGTAACAAAATACCTAAACCCAAAAGAAGAGACGCGACTAGGTCCCCAGACATCAGAATGAATAATAGAGAAACTAGAAGTACACATTGATTGAGACCTTTTAGGAAAGACAGATCTAACATGTTTTCCTAGTTGACATGACTCACATTCTAAAGTCTGAAGACCACTAAGTTCAGGACACATCTTTTTTAACTTTGACAAGTGAGGATGACCAAACCGATCATGTAACACTTTAGGGGGAAGAGCTGCAACACAAGATACCCGTGGACGAGATCCAAAATGGTATAAACCTCCAGCTTCATATCCTTCTCCAATCTGTCTCCCCGAGCCACGCTCCTGTATAACAAAAGATTTTGAATCGAAAGTTATTGAACAAGGTAACATTTTGGTTAACTGACTTAGGGAAATTAAATTGAATGGACAGTTAGGGACAAAAAGAACAAATTTCAGAGTTAGAGAGGGAGACAGGGAGACTTGACCGACTCCCTTTGAACAAGTTTTAGAGCCATTTGCAAGGGTAATGAAATGGGGTTTTTCTTGGAGGGAAAGGGTTGAGAACAATGAGGTATTACCAGAAATGTGATCAGAAGCACCCGAGTCAATTACCCATGAATTTAGACCTTCCATGGATTGAGAAATGCAAGCTGTGGACGTACTTGGGGACTGAGATGATTGCGCCAAACTGTTAGACTTTAATCGCAGATACTCTTGATACTCTTCCTCAGTGAACTTGGAGTTGGAAGTGGAAGTTTCAGCCTTAGAGATATTGGCGGTTTTTGAAGGAAAGCCATGCAAGGAGTAGCAGTTTTCTTGGGTGTGACCCACTCTCTTACAGTAAGAGCACTGTGGACGTCCTCGACCTCCACGTCCTCCTCCTCTAGTGCCACGTCCTCCTCTTCCTCGCGTGGCAACCATGACAGATGGTTCCATTGTTTCATGAGCTTCCTGAGACTGAGACACCGGAACACGAAGAAGACGTGTGGTCAAGGCTTCCAAGGAAGGGACCTCATGACTTGTCAGAAGTTGATCTCTGATGTGATTCAAATCTGGATGCAAAGCACGGAGGATCATCACCATATAATACTTGTCAAGCTTCTTTTTGATATCTTCCGAAGATTCCACTTCCAAGAACATTCTCAATTCTTCCACAGCTGCTTGGGCTTCAGTCATGAAGGAGACCATATCATGGTCTGTCATTTTGAGACAGGCGAGCTTGTTTGCGGTATCATAGAGACGTTGAATATCATTAGCATAAATGCTTTGAGCTTTCTTCCAAAAAGTGTAACATGTCTTGAACGCTCTCAGAGATATCAAAAGTCGTGGTTCCACAGATTGCCACAATAGGGCACACAATTGGAAATCAGCTTGTTTCCATTGTTCAGCTTTGTCAGAAGGAACTTGGCTCCCATCCTGCTCAAGGTGGTCATAATGTCCTTGACCAAGGAACCACATTTCCACAGCAGCAGACCAACACAGATAATTCTTTCCATTTAGCTTTTCGGAAGTGATTGAGGGACTTCCAGAGAAAGAAAGGGCACTTCCAGACGCCATTCTTTGATAAAAAACAGGAAAAGGAACCAGAAAAAACCAGAAAAACCGTGAAGAACCAGAAAATCCTAAAGGGTTTCTTAGGGTTTTCTTAAAGGGGAGCTTCTGGACACACCAAAGTAGAGTTTTGAGGGGCAGAACGGACAGAGGAGCAGAGGGCGACAGCTATGGAGGTGGCGCGGCGACTTTCCGGTGAGCAGAGGGCGGCGCGTGGACAACACGCGCCTGTTCGCAGCGCACAAAGAGGCGGCGCGTGGCGGAGCGTGGAGGAGAATCAGGCGAACCCACTGGTGGGGTTGGCTGTCGCGTGAAGAGGCGAACCAGATCCAGTGGTCGCCTGACGGAACAGTGACGGCGGCCGGCGGCGAACGGTGGTGGACAGCAGCGGACAACATCGAGATGGTGGACAACCAAGTTGAAGAACTCCAAACTGCAGTTGACAGCTGCAGATAGTGGCGAGACAGCCGCGAACAACCGCGAACGGCACCGGACAGGTGCAAACAGCAGTGACAGTGCTGGTGGACAACCCAGGACAGAAACCAGAGCAGGATGAACCTGCTCTGATACCAACTTAGAGATCTAAAACAGAGAAAAATAGTTCTAAAGGGCTTGAAAGACCCTTCTCAGTTCTATTATTTATATAGATAAAAAACTGATATAATAGATAGATGGAAGATGAAGAGATTGTCCTAGACTGCTAGGAACAATCATTATAGATAACCCAACACACAACTACCTACTTTTAGGCCCTGCTCTACTAATCATAGGTAGACTTAATAATTATTCTAACAAGGTTATTAGGGGGACAGAGAAAGTATAAATAAACATTCTTTATTTCTGTTGAGGCAGCTGGCCATTTCTTACGTTTTGTAAACAGGTCTTGGACCTTGTTGAGGGGGATTACGCTCCCGAGTTGTTATTGTTTTCGTGTTACAGTTACAGTGAATACATACAATTACAGAGATTATACACCTTTCCTTTGTTTTCTCTTGTTTATTTGCTTTGGCGTGAGTGGGTGTTGCGAGAAAAGTTAGGTCTCTTACTCAAAAACCTAACAACATATTAATAACTCAAATAGTAGTCCTTTATAAGGACAAAAGAAAATAAACAACTAAAGTGTAAGGATCTCTGGGCCTATTACACTGATCCCCTCCAATGAGTCCACTACAGTTGCATCATCACAGTTGGGCCACTCCACTGATTCTGAGGCTGTGATATGCAGGGCTAGTAAAAGGCAGCTTCAGCTACCTCAACACTTTAAGGATTATGTGGTGACTATACCTCATGCACGTGAGAAAGGGAAATCTGTTAGGAATGATTAGGGAATCACAAGTTTGTTATGATTTTTTTCTGCTTTTCCTCTTCCTTTTATTTTAATTGCCTTGTTATTGTTAGGCAGTTATAAGAAAGTGCATATATAGCACATTTTGGGTGCAGTAAAGGGGTAACAAAAATGAAAGTATTTGGTTGATTATTCTCTCTCTGACTATTCTGCTCTCTCTGCTCCCCTTTTCTGTTATTCTCTCTCACATTTACCAATCATCAAATATGTTTGAGATATAATTATTTTCCTTACCCAATGGAACTAAGCAGTTATGATTACTGATATCTCTAAACATTAAAAAACAAAAAGATTTTGTCTGGCAATTTATAGAGAAGAGAGCATTCTATCAAGTAAAGCTTCAGCAGAACTAAGCTAATCAATCAAGATACAAATTTCTCTGAAGAGACTCCTATAGATAATTTTAAGCAATCACAGGTCACTAACAAAAAAATGGGCCTAAGTGCAACAACCCTCCCACCAATACTGTAAAGCCAACCAAAAAATAAACTTCCAAACACCCTTGCTGTGCTGCTTACAAATCTAACTCAGATGGCAAAATCTAAGAGACAATAAAAGAACCTCAAACTATCCTTAAACAAAACAAACCCAAGGACAGGCAACTATATTGTCAAATCTCTTCCTGAGGTAGTCTTAGTAAGTCTTTTGTTTTTTTTTTGTTGTAAACATAACATCATATAAAGAGAGAAAAGACAAAGTTTATGTAGAAGAATATTAGAGTATGTGATATTAAGAACATTGAATTTTGTAATTAAAATTTGAAACACTGAAATTGTAGTACTGTAATAGCGAAGTGGTGAAAAGTAGATTCGAAGATTTAAATAAAGATTGATTGTGTGGTGGAGGTAATATATGACTTCATCCTGGTTCTTCTAAAAAGTTTGTGTCTGATGTCAACTTATTGGATATTAGAGGCAATAATGTTAGCAGGTTTGGCTTTTAAAAGGAAATGGCGGAACGAATTAATTTAGTTTTAGGGCTAGTCCTATCCTAATCTTATCCCAACCCTATCCCAACCCACTTTACATGGGGTTTAAGGGGTTAGAGCTTTAGAAAAGGCCCCCATTGAATGGACTAAAAATATAGGGTTTAGTTTTAGAGGGGACCAGGACTAACCCATGGGTCAAGGGTTCAAATGACATCTCTACTGCATAGAATATCAGAGGACATTTGTGTTATAACAATTATCCCTTTATGCAGATTAAATTAGATAGGAACTTTCTAATGAGATCTTCACAAGGATCATGTATACTAGGATTTTATAAATATTACTCTGATGGATCTTAACTAACTTTTAAACTGATCTACTTGAGATTGAAACTGTAAAATATTTCTAGAGGGCTTAAAATATTCCTCTCACTCTCATTCTATATACAAGAAAGTTTTGATACAAAAGTACATGAAAGATTACGGAACTGTCCCTAGACACCTAGGTGCAGACCTAGGTACTACTACTATAGATACTAGACACACTACCCTTAAGTAGGCTTAATGATGATACATAGGGTAATTATTCTAACAGATCTAAAAGTAAAATGAGACAAAATGGATGTAGAAACATGTTCAGCAAGAGTTGGAGTATCCAATAGTTTAGGGAGCCTTGTTTAAAAGATATTTTTGGAGTATTTGTTGCTTATAAAACTTTTTCTATTGGCATCTCTATAGAGAATGTCTGAAAGAATGTTTGTGACTAAGTTGATGGCTTTGATTGCAAAAGAAGGAATTTTGTGGTTAATTGTGTTACTTTGATTTGAATACATACTACTCAGCAACGTTATTTATGTTTAGAATGTGGATACTGGTGTCCGTAAGTACGTATTGTCATTCATATTGATTTGATTTCAACTGAATTTTACAAGTCCTAGCTGGTTATTGTACTACTGAATCATAGTATGTGAAGTCTATGTTGACAGTTATGCTTTGGTAATGCATCATGTACACCTCTTGCATTCTTCATAATGATTGTAGATTTCTAGATTTTGCAGCTGAAGCTCTCTGATGCTTTGCAGGGAAACACAGCTTCGATCATTTTATTCCACTACTGAAGAGATACAAGTTCTGTTTGCTAAGCAACAGGAACAATTGAAATCTATGCAAAGAACTCTTGAAGATGAAGAAAATTATGACAATACTTCTGTAGAAATGGATGGAGTCATTGGTGGGATCTCGGGCAGAGAAAAAGATGATGGATACCATAGCCAAAATGATGCCAAGGCAGGGTCAACTACTTCTGCACAAAAGGTCAACATAGATCAGGTTGAAACATCAAGCAATGACGCAAGTGTCACTGAGAAGCATGACTGTGATATAAGAAGTGAAGAATGTCAAAATACACAAGAGGCAGAATTCACCAGCGCTGACCATGAGCATAGTGTCAGAGGTGGCTATGGTTATAAAATCGATGGTATTGGCACAGGCGATGTATTGGAGAAAGATGCTGCTGTAGGCACTGAAAAAGTTCTTGAAACTGAAAGTCCTACAAACCAGGGTGAACAGAATATTGATTTGAACAAGTGTTTAGGTGGGGACACAATGCAAATTGATGATGATGATAACAATGTACAAGAAACTGAGGAGCTTGCTCACATACCTTCTCGTGAAGGTTTGCATCACCATCAATCGAATAATCCTTTAGACACTCAGAAGACCATTGAGGATACAGAAGTTGAAGGCACAATCACAACAGCAGACCTTTTAACTTCTGAAGTTGCTGGTAGCTGGGCTTGCAGTACAGCCCCTTCCATTCATGAAGAAAATGAATCTCTAAGAAGCAGAGATACTAATGAAGGTTCAGGAGCATTGCATGATTCAAATGTCGTGGTGGCTGAGAGTCAGACTACACTTTCTGATGCTGCAGTTGCCAGACAAAATGCACGTCGAGAACTAAGTGAGATGATTGGCATTGTTGCTCCTGATTTGAGGGAGCAATTTGGAGGTTCTGCATACGATTGTGACCAAGAGAGAAAAGACGGAGGCTGTTCATCTGACTCGGATACTGAGAGTTGTAGCAACACTAGCACGGATACTGAGAGTTGTAGCAACACTAGCATGGATAACGTAGCGGATGCAAAGGGTGGATTGATATCTGATGACGAAACTCAGGTTAGTTACCATGATGAGGAGGATAAAAAGAAGGGTGATACAATGGATGAAGATGATGAAGACACCCAAGAAGATTGATTTTCCTGCGTTGTTGGAGATTGTACATAGTTATTCTGGTATGTATTAGTTGTATAGATACCGAAGGAATCTCCTGTATTTTTTGCAATTTCCCTAGCTCCCTACCCCCTTCCTTTGTAATTATATTAAGGCATGTTTTTGCATTCAATTAATGAAAAATTATTAAATGCGATTTTGCTTCATTAAATGGAAATAGTTTGATAAAAAAGTATGAAGTTGCTAGTTAATACATGCTTCAAGTAGTCCATCTAGGGAAATGACATACCATTTTGATTTTTATCGATACAAGCATGTTAAAGTGTCAGTCTGTCGAATTTGACTATAACTTGTTTACTGAAAAATTTACCATGTGTGCCTGGAATATGAAACTCTGGTTCGCCGAGCTAATAACATAAATGCTAATATATTACCACTTTGCCATATTGTCGTTATAATATGTATTTTATGGATATGTTGTAGAAATAAAAGGTGGAATATGACCATTATATATCATAAAATTTGTTCGTTGTCTGGTATTAGGAAGGAAATAGAAGTGCTGAAATGGATTCGTTATGATGTTTGGTATATAGTAAGATAAAAGAATAGAAATTGAAAATGTATTGGACAAATAAAAATATTCCCTTGTATTATGCATTTTTCAGCTTAAAAATTCTTGCCCTAATTCTTGTGGTAAGTGAGAAAAATACTAGAACGGAAATCTTGAAAGGGGCAAAAGACAGGAATTCAGTGTAAGTACAAAAATAGGGAAGAACTTAGGATTTGTAATGTATAGGCGATCATTAGAACGCATTTCCACACTATTAATATAAGACTTGTTTGATTTAGAATTTATGGAGGAGCTTGAGACTTTAAGTGCTTAAATGAACTGTTCGATTTCTTAGTCATATTTTTTATACTCTGCATTCATATAATTTAGCAAATATTCGTGTTCTAAGCTGTTTTAGACTTCCAGAAGATCACAGTCCGTTATCTGGTAAAACTTTAGGAACGTGTTAATGTCAAATCAAAGGACAGTCTAGAATATGGACCTCGTGGTTTGTAGGTTAGAAATATATGCCAGAATATCTGTGCTCGAATATATCTTAGTTTTATCATATAAAAAATTATACGTAAATAACATTAGTAATGTGCATATAATAATTTATTTGGAACCTAAGATTAAACATTCTCAAAAGAAAGTGTCACGAGATAAGAATCGGTCTGATATTATTCTCGAATTTACTGAAAGTTTGATCATGCACGTAAGATTCTCTATAATACTTCCAAAATTGTTAGAATAGATGGTATAATAAGTTAAGAGATATGTAAAAGCAAGATTGTAAGGTGATGGCAGATACAGTGGTGCATGAGAGAGTCCAGTCTCTGTAACAATCTGTGGGAAAATGAATTGAATTCATAGAGCTATAATTGTACACGTTTAAAAATGTGACGATGATGATGGTAATAGAAGACGATGGAAGCTAAGTGATGTTGATGATGATGAGAATGTGTACCAATTTTGAAGGCAATCAATGCCACTGGATAATTGAGTGGCAGAGAGTAAGATCATAGATTTCTCATTTGAATGCAAGGCAAATTGTGATGGTGAGGTGGACCACACACACATATACATATACATATATATACATATACATATATATATATATATATATATATATATATATATATATATATATTATATATAGAGAGAGAGGGAGAGAGTTTTGATGGTGAGAGATGAATGTGCAAACAGTAAATGCATAAATAGTGCATGTGAAACTACACCTCTTCAACTTGTGATTTATTCCACTGATCTTCTGTTAACTTTATTTTATTGCTTTTTATGCATTTCCCCATGCAATATTACTTTACCAAACCCAAAAATATTTTAATTTGATAATTGTTTATGGGATACTTTAGGTTAACTGAAATTTCTAACTACTGTTTTCTTAGTTCCCCTGAAAAACAAGGGTAATAAAAAGATCATGCCCACATACTTCAAGAGTTTAATTTATAAAAAAAAATTAGAATTATGATATGTTAACAAATTTTTTGACAATAAACTATATGTTATTATTTTATTGACTAATATATTTGAAACAAATCAATACATAGGTATTGAAAAATATTGTCGAAAAAAAATGTTAAAAGTATATTTTTCATAAACTTATTATGGGAAAACTGGTTTCTCTTCTTAATATGTAAATTAAGAGAAAAACTCCACTTTGTGTAAGTATTTTTGGGGAGAAATAAGTGCATAGGTGGGGATTGCAATAAATTATTTAACAAATGTAAGCAAATGACTTGAAAAAAATGTTGTGGTAGCAAAAGAAGAAGTTATTCCTTTCCTTGAAAATAACATTGGCAACTAAAAGAAATATGGATAAGTTGTAGTGAAAAAAAGAAGAAAACATAGGGTATAAGATATTAAGATGGTGTTGAAAATGGGAAGGGATTTTGATATCATAGTTGACTAGTTGGTCACGTAGTGCAAGTATTTTGGTGGTAGTAATACAAGAAATGAGTGAAGGGTTGTGTTGTGGTCCTTGTCCTCATCAAATACCTACACCTTCCTTGTTCAAAAGGGTATGATGAGGGGCTCAAGAACAACCCTTCTTTGGTAAAATATCTTACTTTTCACTTTCACAATATAAACTCTCACTTACATTTATGCATTTTACTTCTCTTTTCCTTTCTTCCTTCACTACTACTATATGAAAATGACTCCCTTTAACTCCATATCAAAATAACCCCACAAACTTTGCCCTACCTTGACACATCACTTTCCTACCTACATCAATATCCACCTATGTCTCTCTCACTCATCACTTTCACCCTAAATCTACGACTCCAATATTTGGCAAAACCACTCAAATATAATGTAATTTTTTTCAAAATTACAAAAATAATAATTTAAAATAATTATGAAAGTAGATAAATTGTACTAAGGTCACATAATTTTATTATAAAAAAGTCTTGTCAAATTGATACATTTATGTCACTTTAACATGATTTATACACAATTTATTTTTATAATTCTTTTAAAAGTTGTTTCATTTTGGTAATTAAGAAAAAAATGCACCAAATGCATGAAGCTTAAAACAATTTATTCATCTTACCATCTTGGTTAACCAATCTATGATGATGTATAGTTAGTAAATTTCACAAATTTTTTAGGTAATTTTTGTTTTTGTTTTTGTTTTGTGGGCATGTGAAATGGTGAGGCAAAGTTGGACAAGATATATACTAGCTTCCACTATATGGCATGATGATAGATAAACAAAAACCATCCAATGAATGTGAGAAGGAGGCATGGTGGTCATGATGATGAGGAAGAAGATGAAGCCAAAATGGGGTTCATTTTCCAAATAAATGAGCATGGCTTTGGTACTCAATTACATGAAGAAAAGGGACAAAATAAGGGACCTAACCACATTGACTACTTAACCCTTCCCTTCCATACAACACTCATTTCTTCCTTTGGCTCCTTCTAACAATAAACACGTGACTCTCACGTGCCTCCCCATGTGCCTCTTCTTTTCCCCTTCCTCTCTTCCATTGGTGCCTCTAAAGTTACACGAATACCCATTTCTTTTCATTATTATATCATTCTATAAAATATTTCGTCTTATGTTTTGTAATTTCTCTTTTTGACCCACATTTCTATTTTGTCGCATTTTCTTTCTCCAAATCCAACTAATTAATTAATTCGTTAATCCTGGTTACGTGTCTAATAAGGTGTACAGATAGCATAAATAAACAAAGATTTTGGTTGTGTTTTCGATTAAGCATAATGACAATGTTATATAATTTCATTGTTGAATAGAATCTTAACACGTAAAGACAAACATTCAATGTGAACGAGGACAAAGTGAGATTAGAAAATGTTTGGTATACTTTCGAGACAAAAACCTCCTTAAGACAACTCTTAGCTATTTTATATCCAACAAATAACAACTTTTCATAATTTATTGCTTCTATAAACATAATACAATAAAATTAATAGGTTTGTTAACGTTGGAGATACTATTAAAGATAAGATAAATTTAAGTAATTACAAAATTTATTTTATAAATCAGTTTTGTATTATTGAAATAAATTTAAAATCTAAAATTTATAATAAAATTTATTATTTATTGAATATATAATGTAATTAATTATTGAGTTGCTATTAGATTATCCTTTTTAATCTCATTTAATGTATAGCTTTTTAATGTGAAAAATGTGTTATAAATATCACATCAACTAAAAATAAATATAAATTTAAAATATATAAGTGAATGTAAACATTATCTTTTAATCTGGTCTATAAATTAGGTTTAAAATTTACTTTTTAAAAATTAATAAGTATTATGAAAGTGGTTATTCATAAATTAAAAAGAAAAAGTTTTGATATTTGATGTGTGTTTGTTATTAATCTCTAAAATTGATTTTAAGCTAATAAAAAGAAGAAAAGAAAAGAAAAATGTGTAGTGTTGAGAAATGAATGATATAAAGAAATGATCCGTCAACTTCCACTGCGAGAGGTTCAGACCAAGTTGTTGCTGGTTTTGAAAATTCCTCTCATCTCTTTCGGTCGAAATGATTATCAAAGAATGAACATAACAACATTTCAATTTACTCACTTTTCATACTACCAAAATCCAAAATGCTACAATAAATAATATTGACTGTCAAAGAACAACTTAATTAACCTAATCAAAAGTAAGACAAGTTGTGATGTTAATTGATTATTAGGCCAAAAGAAAATGATTAATTATTATTATTATTATTATTATTATTATTACAAAGTTTTTGTGATGTTAATCCCCAAACACGGTTCTTCTTCCCCCCAATACCTCCTATTATAGTAGTGGAATAGGGTTGACCTAATTGTATATAAGTATAAATGCAATGTTTCATTTAATACTATAAACCTAAACTTGAAAGAAGCATGGCTACATTAATCTAATCAATACTTATTTACATCTTTCACCTTTACCAAGTTTTCAAATTTCACTCTTTTCAATCAATGTGTCTTTCTTGTAATACCAACTTTAAAATACCAAAATACATTCATTTTAATATATGTGTGTGTGTATTAGGTCAAGACTATAAGGCTGTTAATAAAGTTGACAAATTCAAAAAAGTAATTTAGTTAGAGACCAATATGCATTTCTCAATCATGTTTTTAATTTTATATATTTGATTTACAAGGTAGTCAAATTTTGAGTACCAAAAAAATTATATTAATAAATTTAAGTGAGGGAGATTTGTCTGAAGAATGTATAGTATGAAAGTGGAGGGAGAGAGTAAAATTTAGAAGTTAAATTAAATAGGTCCCATTATTTATGGTTTAAAGAGACATGTAGACATCTTACATTAAATTTTCTACTGCAATGTTTAGCTATGACTTTTACCAGTCAAATTCAAACCACTCTTATTTTCTTCACTATTGCATCTTCACCTTTATTTCTAACTTTCTTCCTTACATTATAATCTATTACTATTATCATAACAAACTAAAACCAACACATTCTATACATTGCAAGAATGCACTCCATATATAATAATCAACTTCAAATTGCATTGCATGGATTGAAATTAAATTAAGAGTATCTATATATATATATATAAACTAAATTAAAATTATGGAGAAGAGTTAGCTGTCAAATTCTGATAACAAAGATGAAACGAAAAGACTTAACATACATATATTAATGAAATCAATTACAATAAAATTATTAAATAACAACTAATTCTTAAAAAAAATTAAACATTACATTGAATAAGTTATATATTATTTTATAAATTAAAAAAATATTAGTATCTAAAATAATATTTGTTACGATCGTAAATTAGAATTTAAATTAATCTTTAAATTAATCTTTAATATTAATTATTAAAGTTTTAACTATAAAAAATAAGTATTTTATATAAAATTAGAGATTAATTTAGAATTAATAATAATAAATAAATCAAATTTTAAAAGTTAATTTAAATTCTAATTCATAAATTAATTATAATTTTTTATTCATAAAAACTATTTTAAATAAGTAGTATCTAACTTATGTTACTTACAAAAATGCAGTTGAGAATCTACCACTCAAAAATCAAATTTTTTGTTTAATTAAAAAGTTCTTGTAAACAGTATAAGTGACAGAAATATCTTCTTGGAATGGAAATAGAGAAGTGATTGGAATGAAAATAGAGAAGTGATAGTATGAGATACATAATTTTTTACATTTATTTAATATATTTTTTTAAAATTATTTTTTTCAAAAATACAATTTTTTTTTAAATTTAATGTGTGTCATATTACTTTTACTCATGAAAATAACATGTTATAGACTTATTGATCTTTCCAAAAGAAAAAATCAAATTGTCTGTAATAAAGAACACTTATTTCTCAGGATCCTATTGGAGATCTTTTAACTGACATTTTGATGAGAAACAATTGATATTTGGGCATATGAAGACCCTATATATTGATTGTGTAGTTAATAAAGTAATCAGTTCTGAGCAACCTAGGACCATATGCATGAATACTGAAACCCAAAAACTTAATGTTTTCATAAATACTTGAATGAAAGTTGTTTTGATTATATGAGTAATGTTGAAGTTAATAAAGGGTGAGTTTGTGATGAAGAAGTTTGTTGAAAAGTGATGGTATCTCATGATCAGTGACAGAAGTTGAGTTGACATGATGAGTAAAAACATTGGAAATATTTTTACTGTGGAAGAAGGAAATGTATGTGTTGTGAGAGAAAGGAAGAAGGTGAAGAAGGAAGTGGGGAACCACAGGGTTAGGAGGAACAATAACTGCGGAAACTAGAAGCAAGAACACATTGGCCCATTTTAAATGAACCTGGAATAAATGCATGTTACCGATTTTGAATGTGATGTCACACTTATCTTCTTCTATTCTACTACCATAATTAGTTCAAGTAATTTGATCACAAGGCAGATGGCTTTTATGAGTAGTTTTTGTGGTTTGAAGATCCCATGGAAAGAGTGAGAGGACCTAAACTGAAAGGGAAACTTCTAAACTATTCCAAAAAGTGTAACTCAACTTACTGAATAATGGGTACGGTGCTTTTTCTATGTGCCCCCCCTATCCTTCTCAATTTCTCAATGTTACCCACCATCCCAAGTTAGACTCTGAACCAAAGCAATCAAAAAGGCATAGAAAGAAGAGTGTCATTTTTCTTCATCCTCTTCTGCTTTCCCTCATCTATTGCTGCCCTTTGTAATCATGAGTCCTTGTGCCATCATTGCTATATAAAAGTCTCTCTCTTTCTCTCTCTCTCTCTCTCTCATTCTCTCTCATACAAACACAAGATCACAGCTATATTATAACACTTTTTCTTTCACCCTAGTAGTTTCCTACCAAGTTCTTATCACCTATAAAAACCCCTTGTAGCCTATTTGTTACACCTCACAATCCATTTTTTGTTTATTTGTTATTCTGTTTTGTGAGTGAACTTTTATTCTCAAGCTTATAGCTCTTCTTCTCTGAAAGGCCTTGGCTTTTTAGAAGGGAAACAGCATGTGCTCTTTCTCTTCAAAACAGACCCTTTGTGGCCCTCTCCTTTTGGCACTTCCTCGTCCATGGCCATCTAAGAGACACCACAGGCACCTTCGGTTGGGCCTGCTCCAAAGGTACTGTTCCATAGTCTAGTAGTTTTATACCGTGTCTTTTTGCTGTTTCTCACAGCTTGTTGCATGTGTTTTGTCTCTGATGTAACATTGGCTTCTTGTGTGATGATGATGATGATGATGATGTAGAAGGAGGGCACACTTGAAAGAAGCGAGACAGAGGAAAAGGATGGTTGTGGTGAAAGCTGAAATTCAGATGAAAAACTTGAAATTGTACATGGAGAATCAAACAATCATAGAGGAGAATGAGAAGTTGAGGAAGCGAGCCATGCTTCTGCACAAAGAGAATCAGGCCTTATTGTCACAGCTCCAAAAGAAGCTTTCAGAACAGACCAACAATACCAACAATAACTAGCTATTAGCTGATTTATATATACAGTTTATTAGTGTGGTGAGAGTAGGAGAAATCGAAGGGTCCGTGTCAATGATCCTTTTCTGATGTTAGCCCTGTATCTTGTTGACTTTGCATCTTCTTTTTTGTTTTTTGTTTGCATCTTAGTCGGAGCCTTGGAGGTTAAATTAATTAATTTTCTAGCAATAAGTTTAGAGTGGTGTAATAAAGATAAATAGGTAATATGCCAATTGTAAGCATTACATGGAATATAGAATTGTGCAACGTTGTGGTAGTTTTTTTAAATTTCTCACTTGTTAGTTTTCCTGATGTCATGTTTAGAGTAGGGGACACTGACACTGAATACTTAACAGTGTCTTAGCTTTTTCCTGTCATAAGTCTTTGATTAAGCTGATCAATTCGTTTATAAATATACCTTTCAATAATAATATCACAACATTTTTCAACTGGGTAAGTATTACATTCATTGGGTCAATTAACAGTATACATGTTTTTGTAATGATATTGTTATATAAGAGTAGTGCAGAGATTTTATGCACTCATAATGGCAGCAGATGTTATATGGTTAGTCTGTCATCAATAGCATAACACAGTTAGAACTGGCAAAAGGAGATTCATGATTCAGCATCATTCATAACTAATATTCCTAGGGACATGTTTCTGGTGCTCGTTTATTACAGATTATTGGCCAAGGACTAAAATTTGTGATTGGCAAAATTATGTTGATGTAAAAGTCTTCTCATACAAACTTTTCCATAAAATAAATAGAGAAATTTCCCCATAAATTAAAATTAGTTAAATTAAAACTAACAATGAAGGAAAAATGTATAAGAACTTTTGCAAATTAGCTGTATAAGTTAATTTTACCTTAATGAAAAAATCATTTCATTTTTTTATATTATTTTTTTCAAAGTTTGTTGAAAAAGTTGTCCAAACAAATTCATAATAATAGAAGTTACACCATCTACCAAAGAAAACTATGGAGAAGAAAAAGCCAATGTTCTTCATTCACTACTTTCCTCCGTATCTTTTATGAGGGGATCCTTGGGAAGGCAATTGTCACATCTCCAGGTGTGCGTTTATTATATGATAAATATATTCTAAAAATAGGTCAAACTGTCACACAGAGAAATGTAAAGGTAGAAAATTAGGGATTGATTCATCGTTGTTATGTTTCACTCCTCAAAACACGATAAATAGAATATGCAGTAGCACATAAATTCAAACTCAACAGATTTGAAACAGTTCCCAACTACAGAGTAGCCAGTAAAAAGAAACTAGGTAATCACTTCAATTCACTACAGCAGACTTATCATGATTTGATGTTTGGAAAACCCCCCAGAAAGGAGGATACAATAAACCTACAAGATAATTTAATAACGACTGACCAAGAAAAAGTCTTCGTCATCAAGAACCTCAACATCTTTATTTCCAACAAAATGCTCTCGGCCAATTGCCTTCACTATATTGGCAAATTCTATCCTTTTCTCAAAAGGGAGAGGTACAAATGGTAGCCTAAAAACGGGCCTGACAACCCCAAGTTGAGCAAGAGCAGTGTTCAACCCAATGGGGTTTGGCATGTGGAAAAGCCAGTCAATCAGAGGTAAGAGCTTAGAATTTAGCCTAGGATTTAAACCATACATCAGTTCCCGCATTAGACCAGGAACCAGGTTGCTTGTAACAGATATCACTCCAGTAGCCCCATAATCCCATCTAGCATCATGGCATTGATCATCATTCCCACTCCACACAACAATGTCATTGTCTGTATACTGCTTGATCCGATCATTTCCAACACACTCCTTGACACCAGCTAAGTTAGAACTTTCAGCTAAGGTTTGAATTACATGTGGAGGAATGTCTTGACCAGTCCGTGAAGGCACATTATAGATTATAGTGGGTCCCATCGGAAGCACACTTTGAAAGTGAGCAACCATGCCATCCAACGAGGTTTTTCCGTAGTAGGGGTTTATGTGAAGGGCAGCATGCATTCCAACAGCAAAACCCTGCTCAGTGGCATGAATTGCTTCCCTGGTGGAGTTGCTTCCAGTATTTCCAATAACCTTAACTTTCCCACCAAAACAGTTAACTGTATGAGCAATGAGCATTATGTGCTCCTCCCAGCTCATTAATTGTCCTTCACCAGTTGTCCCACCAACAATAACACCTTCCACCCCTTCTCCAATCTGCATATTCACCAAGTCATCGTACGCTTCAAGATCAAATCGCCCATCAGGTAGGTATGGAGTTTTGATGGCAGTTATCAACCTCAGACACTTTATGTCCTCTGGGGAAGTCCTGTAAATGCAATACATTAAAATAAGCAGTAGCCCAAATAAGCAGCAATGAAAACCGAAAGCCAAAAATAAAAATTTTATATTACATTAAAATATGTACGAATATAGTTTCATTATAAAAATATATATGGCCGTGTAAATAGATTTAAATAGATGACATAAAACCCTTGCTAAGCAAAGGACGGATTGGATAAGAAGTGCAAATTAAGTTCAAAGTGCAAATTAGTGAGAGAGAACATTGCTTAAAGCTCTAGATGCATCACATCATCTGTGTCTCGTCCAGAAATCCTACTCAGAGCATGCATCCTACAGTTCCCACCTAATTTAGACAATACGCACATGTACACATGATAAAAACAGTTTCAGAAATGAAAAGATATGAAAACAAATGTATATATAATTTAGTAGAAAATTGAATGGATTTATAACAGTAAACTTCAAACCCACCTATTCTTCAACTCAAAGCTGCGCATTGGGAGGTGCAAACTAGGTTTCACAGCTGCTTGTGGAGGCTTCCAGTTTGAGCTCCTGATTAATATAGAAATTATTTAACATCACACGTAGCAAAATTTGGAAAGAGTGGTATTTTTCAAAACGTAATGGGCACCGATACACACAGTCGTACATACATGCATATGACAAAGAGAAAACCATATTGCAACTACAAATATAGAATACTGATTTGAAATTGGAAAGAGTATACACTTGATTAAAAAGTAAAAAGCTGACACCCAAAAGTAAGGAGGCAGAGACATGGAGCACACTTATGGGGTGAATGTACAGAGAGTCCTTTTCACTCTAGTTTATCATCTTACTATCTTTCATTATCCTAAACGAAGAAACATTATTTCCCATGAAGAACTGGAAAGAGGTAACCACGAGGCATAACTGTTTAGTCAAGTTTACAAGTAGAAAGGGACGAAACTTTCAAGAAATCGAACATTAAAGAAGAGAACAAGAGAGTCCTATTGCATTTCCGTCTTACTTCTACAAATCTCATTGTACTCCTCATAATAATCAATCAGTAGTAAATATGGCTAGACTAAAAGGCTATTATTGCAGAAACACAATAATCAAATAAACAACAGAAAAACGGTATTAAAAAGGGGCGATCCTTTACAGTAAAAAAACCCTCTAACACATAGTTATCAAGGAATTGCGGCTATAACCAAAAGGAACTGTCAGTGGTACGGCCACTATTCTGAATGCTATAAATACAGATTAAATAATTTATGTAACACATATAAATGCTCAAAAACAGAACATATTATACACTGTGTGAAAGATAAATCGAGTGCTGTGCTGATTTCATCTTCAGTGTTATTATGTATTGTAATTGTAAATCCTTGTATTTATTTATGACTCTTTAAGTCTCAATATATAAATAATATTCTCCGCTATGCAGTTGACACACATAATCCATCATATATGTTCTCATTTCTTTTCCCTCTCACTAGAGCTAAACACAACAATAACAAACATCTAGAAATGAAACAAGTGTTAGTCTCCAAGAGGATGGTGCTACAAATAAAAGAACTGCTTTGAGGTTGACAAATGATGGTAAAAATAAACCAAAAAAGACAGGACAATCAGAATTCAGAATTGAACACAGAGATAGAATGTTTTGAACAAGGAATCAAGGCAGGTTTTTAAAACTCATCAAAGTTTTTGTGCCGCTAAAACGCACAAAGCGACACAACATATTTGAATGTACTACACACTAGAGTGCAAAGGGTAACTCAATCCAGTGTTGATTCAAATTCAAGTGCCTCACAAACTCAATTAACCCGGAAAAATCAAAATGCCAATATCCTTTACCCATGTATGCCCCTTAGAGGCTTTCTCACTTCAGATAAACAATTTAAAAAATCCACCAAACAGCGAATCAAACCTAATAACCCACCGTTAACACATAACCCAGTAACGAACAACCTACACAAACAACACTGCCTTTAGTCAGATTTCAGAAACCATCCAATACATCAATAATCCTTGGAACTCCGATTTCGAAATTACAAAGTCCGAAAACGAAAAAACAAACAAACAACAACAACAACAACAACAACACTAATAATAATTAAAATTGATGAGGAAAATGAACCTGGTGTTTTTATTATTGGTGACATTGGAGGGGCAATCGGGGAAGGTGGCAGCTCTGAAGCAAAGGGTTTTGAGTGTAGCCATGATTTGAGAAACTGGAGAAGAAGATCCGAATGGGAAGATCAAAACGGTGTCGTTGGAAGGGAGATCTTAGAAGAGGAATGGGAAGAAGATGACTTCAGTGAGAGTAGAAAATGGCGGCGAAGAGTACTTTGGCTTTTTTCTCTGCGCGAAACGGAAAATGACACACACCACTGCACCCGTCTACTCTTCCACACTTCTTAAACTTCCAAGAACAAAAATACAATAAAATATTATTTTTTAAGTTAAAAGCAATTTAAAGAATTAAAAAATCATATTACAAACTTAAGTATTTTACACATTGTACTTCGTTTTAATATTACTCCTTTGTTATATCATTGGTTTAGAAAATAAATTCCAAAAAAAAACTATTGTGTAAAAGGTGAATAAAAGAAGAAATGTATATCTCATGAATTTATTTTTAATTCCACTAAAAATATCTGTTATCATTAAAGATATCTTATCTATATATATAAACGAATGTTTATCTTTTGTTTTATCCTAAATGTAACTTGTATCCTAACATAGTATGTAGATGTGTATAGAAAATAATACATTGAGAAAAGAGACAAAATATTAACAGCATTTGTACTAAAAGATGTTTTTGTTTGTTGATATGCTTCCTCTCTTTTCGACAACAATTATGGTTCCTTGTGTTTGACTAGGCGCATGTTTACATTGAAGGCCAAAGTTGTTAAACTTAGCTCTTAGTAAGAGTTAAAATGTAGTTCAGAAACATCTTTTTAGAAAGAAATAAAAAAAAAAATAGATTTTTCAACATTACCTTTGGTATTATTATTATTTTTATTTTATTTTATTTTATTATTTGAAACTCTTGGAGAGGACACTTTTAAATATAAATTTTTATTTTTGTGTCATTATGAATTTTATTATTTTTCAATATGATGGTAAAAGTTTTTAATTCTTTTTCAATAAAATAAAATATTTATAGATTGTGTAATTTTAAAGTCATTATAACAAATTATGAGTAGATTCATTTGATACATATTTCTAGATAAATTAATGTTTTTAGGAGGTTTGATTGAGGAGATTCTGGAATACACTAATTTGATTGTTGAAATGTGATCAAACTCTAAATTACTACAAGTAAGAAGTCTACATGCAAAAACTTTCATTAGTAAGAGATGTTGGGTGAATATTTATGAATAAAAGTAATTATAAGAATATTATATATGTGAACTTTTGTTATTTGTATATAAATTTTGTTTTTATCATATAATATTATATATATATGGATGACAACAGGTCAGATCGGCATACTGTTACCCGTGCGGGTACTCGTTTAGAAAATATCTGTGAGTATTTTAAAACTCGTGGGTACCTACGGATATCCGTAAAAAAAATATTTTATAAACTTTTAAAATAAAATTACAATATACATATATAATATAAATTAAATTAAATATAAATTAAAATTTAATTTTAATTAAATTTAACCTAATAAAATATAATTGTATTTTATTTTTAATTAAATTTAATTAAAAAATATATAAATTATTTTTTTTATTATTTTTTGCGGGTAGTATATTACTCGTATTCGACCCATTTAGAAGCGGGTATTAAAATACCTGCTACCCGTGGATAGTAAATATTCGCGGATAGTAATTACCCCCGCGAATTTTACCCACAGATACCTGTGTCCGCAGATTTTTTTGTCATTCCTATATATATTAGAGTTGTCAAAATAGGTTACAACCCGCGGGCCAACCCGGCCCACCACGGGTTCGGGCCGGGTTGGGTTTAAAAAATTGTATTTTTTTTATGCGCGTCAGATTTTAACCCGGCTCATTTAAACTCGGCTCATGCAGGTTGAACCCATGATGGGTTGGGTTGGCCCACCAACCCACCTACCTAATTTTGTTTTATTAAAATTTAATTTTAATTTTATAAAAAAATATTTATTATTTTTTTGCTTGAAAAAATTATTTAAGTTCCTTATTTTCAAAATTAATTAAACATCCAGGGGAGTAAAATTTGTTTATATTTGAATTATAGAAAGTTTGTAATTTTTTTTTGTTAAAAAAATTATAACTAAAAAAAATTATAATTAAGTAAGCTAGTGAGCCAATCCGTTTACCCACCAACCCGTGGTGGGTCAGGCCGAGTTCAAATTTTTCTGGTTCGCTAAGAAAAAAGCCGAATTGGATTGGCTCACTAACTAACCAATCCGTAGTAGGTCGGACCGGATCGGAACGGATGACCCATTTTGACAGCTCTATTATATATATATATATATATATATTTAATATTATATTTAATATATTATAGGGATTTCATGCTCGGATCCTTCATTTATTGGGTCGTTTTGGGTCTACAAAAATTTAGTGACAATATTATAAATATGGGTAGAGTTGGTACACCTTATAATCTAACTTAAAAGGTGATTTGTGACTTATAAAATACTCGATCCAAAAGACAATTTGACAATATTGAATAGTACAATTTGTAAGGTATTTTAGATAATCTAATTAAGGTAATTTATGGCTTTTAGAATAATCAATCTTAAATATATCTAGATAATTATGGTTTATCAATTTGAAAGAAGAATTAAACATGTTTTTATTTCTTACATTGTAAGGCGAAATTAGATTTCATTTCCATCCCAAATTTTGACATTATTTGGTCCTCAAACTTTCAAGAAAGTGTTACGAATTATCTAAAAGTCACATATTTTTTTCATACTTTCAAATTATTTATTCTAGAATATATATATATATATATATATATATATATATATATATATATATATATATTAATCAAATAAAATTGCAACGAGTAATCAATTTTGGAGTAAAATATTAAATAAAATTGATACATTGTCAATTATGGATGAAGTTAATGATATTATGAAATTTGATTCAACTATAGAAGAATTAGTTAAAGGAGATTACAAAGTTGTTTTATAATACACAAGATAACATTATTTTTTTCTCAAACTCAAAACTAGTGACATATACTTACATTGTCTTATATTTATGTAAGAAGATTTATTTGAATAGGTTTAATAGGTACATGGGATACTTTCTTATATTTGTCTTTATTATAATGAGATAAGATACAATAGACTATTTCTAAAAATAGAAAACTTATCTTAGGTTGAAAAAAATGTTACAAATATTATATTTATGAAAAGTGTTAAGAAGTGAAATTTAATTCAACTACATAAAATCAGCTTGTACTTTGCACCCACTTATATACTATAAATTAATTTTATATCTAGTCGATGTAAGACTTTAAACACACTCTCCACATCGAAGTATATGCATCTCAAGCATGAGACAAGACACTAATGAGTGATTCGACAACGGTTGGAACAATATGTTCTGTTATGATACAAATAAAGTCTCACATCGTATAAAAGCAAGAGATGGATGGACATGGTTTTATATACACATAAGATAGCTTCTTTAGTAAGAGACCTTTTAGTACCAAAAGTAAATTTGTGAGAGCTTGGCCCAAAGCGAACAATATCTTAATATTGTAGAGATCTATGTGTGTGGACAATATCTTACTAGTGTGGAAACTTATGAGTATTGTCCCTCCCTACAATTGGTATAAGAGCCAATGGTTCTGGTCTGATGATTGGCTCAAACGAGTACATCCCTCCATGGTAAGGTGGAGCATTGGCAACTAGATGAATCATGGGAGGTGGAGAGCAAAAGATGTTTAGTGGGTTTGCAAACCATAATGTACTCGTGGATAACAAAAGACTTCCATTGTAGGGGAGGTGGAGAACCATAGTTTAACCTATGGCTATGATACCATATTAAAAAGTGGGTTTTAAGCCTAACTCAATCTCACAAAATTAGTTTGTAAGGTTAGGTTTGCAACTATTTATATACTATAAATTGAACATATCTCTAATCGATATGAGACTTCCAACAAAAATATTTATAACTCAATATAATTAAAACAAATAAATGTGATTATTCTTTTAAACCATGTGGAATGCTATTGAGCGAAGGCTACAAGATTGATTCTCATTGTGGATATTATAACCATGAGTTGGTTTATACATTAATAGGTCATCCATATATTGAGAAATTAAGAAGTAATGAAAAACTCATGTTTGTTGACATAATTGAGAGTTGAGTAAAGTCTAGAAGAATTTTATTTACTTTGAAAGGATACAACAAAGATAATGTCACAAGTAATGTTGTCAAAATGGATTGGAACTCGTGAGTCAACCCGGTCTCGGCCCACCATGGGTTCGAGCTGGGTTTGGTTGAAAAAAAAATGAAATTTTGATACGGGTCTATTTTAAGCCCGATCCACTAAGAACTTGGCTCACCCGGATTGAACCTGTGATGAGCCAGGTTAGCTTGCCAACCCACCTAACTTTGTTTTTTGTGCTTGTTTTTGGATTATATTTGGAGTTTAAGATGACTTTTTAGTGTATTTGAATTATATTATTATTTTCATTTTAAATTGTCTTTGGAATTTAACATCATTTTAGATTGAAATTGATTTATATTGGAATTAGAAAAATTTGTTATTTTTTCAGGAGTTGTAAAAAAAAATTGTCAATAAGTGAGCCAATGAATCAACCCGTTTAACTCAAAAACCCGTGGTGAGTCAAACCGAGTTCAAATTTTTTTCAACTCGCTAATAAGCTACCCGGGTTATATTGACTCACTAAGTGACCAACCCGTGATGGACCGAGTCAAGTAGGGTCGAGTGGCCCATTTAGACAGCACTAGTCACAAGTATGAAATATGAAGTAATATGAAATTTGTATATTAAAGATTAAAAAGACAATTCAAAACTCAAATGTAAAAGTTAGTGAAGTTGCTTTAATGTGACAAATATATTTATCATAAATAGGTTTCATGAGAGTTCAAAGGTTGTGATATCGTGGACATGCTTAGATTTAATGAAATTATTGTATGCATTTAATATTGTTTTTTTAATGGATAATGCATGCAAAACTAAGTCCTATATTTTGTTTTAATTAGAGATTGTTAGCATGACATCCACAAGATTGATTTTCTATGTGGTATTTTTGTTCTTTGTATACAAACAAAAGAACAATTTTACTTAGGCTCTTGAAAGACTTAAAAGGTTGTTTTTCATAATGGATATTCCTTTCCAAAATTTTGACCATTGATAAGGATCTTTCTTTAACAAATGCAATTGCACTTGTTTTCTTAAAGGTTGTAAACTTCTATGTTGATTTCACATTAACAAAAATGTTAAAAAAAAATATAAAATTTCAGTACATCTTGCAAAGCCTTGAGAGTAGGTGATGAATGTTTGGAGAGGTGTCATATATTGTTCTAGTTGTGAATCATTAAAATATCGTATTCAATGTTTTGAAGTTATTTATTCACCATTACTTGTATTCATTGAATATATGAAAGACATATATATGTAATTCCACACAAAGAAAAGTTGGTTAAGATATAAATGAATAAAGTGATGCATTTAGGAAATACAACAAATAATGGTTGTGTTTTGTTTATATGTTATGGTTAGTTTGTATGACAAAATTGTTTATAGTTATGAAATTAATTTGTAAGGTGAAACTTGGAGAAGTTGCTTCAAATTAGTACATAAAACTTATGCAATTTTTATGAAACAATCTACAAGATAATAATATTGAAACATTATGAAGTTAAAGCATTATTACGTAAAAGTTTGCACATTGTGGAGACATATATGTCACCTTGTATAAAAGATCGAATGATCTGTCTCAAAATATGCATTAAATGGTATTTTTGAGAAGTATCATTACGTCATGTATATTAGGGTTGATAGTCAATACTGTGATTTCATAATTAGATTTACTTATGGTCTAGCATGTGCGTATAAATTGGCTAGATATCAACATGATAGTATACTAATAATGTGACTAGACTTAACTTATGTAATATCTCATCAAATGAACTAAAAATATAGTTGAATTATATCGTTTTGAATCATTTTTACAAGACATTCATGTCTCTTTATTTTAAGCACAATTACACATTATATAGACTTTGAAAACTAAAACAAATGTGAGCTTAATCATAGGCTTTAATTAGGTTCATAATTACGAAAAGCCTAAACTAATATAAGCAAAATCTAATATGTGAAGTTCCTTTACAAAATTTGAGTAAAACTATCTCAACTTCCAAGAATCATAAAAGGGGCAAATAATTTCAAACCTAGTAAACCATATATCCTTTTAGAAACCTTAGAAAATACAATGCAATATCATCCTAAATAGTATTTATTGAAAGAGTTATGATGAAAACAATGAGCAAAGATTAAGATTATGTGAGTTGAAAACATAACAATATAAAATATAAATAGTATTTAGAAAAATCATATTGTAGGAAATATAAATATATGCTAGAACTAATAAATGAGAAAAGAAAAAACACTTAAAAAATGCAATAAAATTATAAATGTGAATTTACAATATGAGTCATCGATACAGACTCATTAGGTATATAGAGGTATATTGATATAAAAAAGAGATTTAATACTTCATTTGTATGTAAGAGTATCTTAATCTTCTCGCACACAACATTAAATCCATGGTAACATTACCAGAATAAGTTGATATTGCATAATTACTTAAATAAAATTCAACCAATTTTTTAAAACAATAATCAAACAATTTTTTATTCATTAGAACAATACATATTTGCATGTGCAATAATCAAGTACAAATTCTAAAAATAATAAATTGTCAAATATTTAGAATCCTTTATAATTTCTTAAATTGAAGAAAAACTAAACGTAAGTTGTGTATGTTGGGTACAAACAAAGTCCCACATCGAATAAAATACGAAATACACATGAGTTTATATACACATAAGATACTTTCTTAGTAGAAAGCCTTTTGGAGTGGTACCAAAAGCAAATACATAAGGCTTTAGGCCAAAGCGGACAACTCAAAATCATATTTCATCAACTTATTGATAGTTTCTTTAAAATAATATTGAACCTTCACTTTAAAATAATTAAAAAATTATGAATTGAAAGAAATAAATCTTAAGAAGATTAAATTTTGTGATAAATGAATGCATTCTTCACTAAGGAGCTATAAAATGAATTTCCAAATCAAACTCTTATTTTCTATGTCGATTATAAATATCATTATTTATAATATTTAGAACCAGTTACATAAATAAAAGTAAAAGAAAAAAATTAATAATAAAGTTTTATTCGTGATGAATAAAAAACTTATTTAAATTTATAATCTCCTATTACATATTCAAATTTATAACCCCTAAATTTGTTTAAAGTAGAGCATAGAAAAATATGTTGTTACGCTTCTCCATTTAAAAGACAGAATGACTCCAAAAAAAAATTAATTCTAATATTAAGAAATAATTGCCAACAAACTCATTTATTTATATATGATATATAAAATTTAAAATATGTACCGCGTGGAATTATCTACTATACTTTTTTTAGAACTGTATAATCTCCATGACACATTGGATTTTAATAAACTGGTTATTCTTCCTTGACTTCATTTTTTTTCTTTCACTCTATAATATTAAAAAACAATCAATTTATAATATATCTTAGACATATTATAAATTCAAATTATTTAATATGAAAATATCTGATATTATATATTCCAGAATATAATAGTTTAAAATTAAATATAAAAATTGGTAGATAGATACATACATACATTAGTATTTGTTTATGTTACCGGAGTGTGTGAGATCCCAGTAAATTAGAGACGTAATTAGGTGTCAAATCAGTATTTATTATGCTGCTGATTCACCTAGTTGCTTCCATAAATGAGCCGCGCCACACGTCCAGTGCATTAATTGCGCACTGAACGCTGCATGCATGAGCGCCACTTGTCACGATGGAAGTTTCCAATTCAGAGTTTTGTATGCAGGTGTCAGTGTGGGAGACGTTCGTTCAAACGAACGTGAGTTAAGCAAAAAGAGTTTTCGAAAAACCCTCCACTCACCTGTATCACTCATCTTCTTCCTCTGAACCCGACCTTCCATTTTCTCTGATCTCTCTCTAGAACCAGTGATCTTCTCTCTTCTATAACTCATATTCTTCTTCTCCGATTCACTTTCCAGAACCGTAAGAAAGTTCGTCCAGCTGTGATCTTTCATTTGGACCGAACAGAACTTGGATCGGAACTGGTAAGTTTCTCCTGTCTAAAGCTTCGTCTTTTCTGGTCTCATGCGAACCCTAGTTTTGGTTGCATGCATGGGTTCTAGGTCTGAATTTTTGTTGATTTTTGGTGTCTTAGTTTTACGTGAGAACTGTTGAACGAAACCTGGGTGTAAGACGTGGTTAGAGGAAAACCTAGAATATTGCTTTTGGAAGTACACTGCTATCCAGGTAAGGGAAGCTTACATATATTTAAATTTATACGTGTATGATTGTATGAAAGCATGATGTGGGTTGATTGTATGAAATCTCTGTATACGTTTGTTTCTGATCTGCATGAACGAGCCTGTTGTGCGGTTATGATTTATTTACTGATATGATTTTCTGGGTTGTTGATCTGCATGCTGGTGGAAATGTATGAGTGATGGATGAATACTATAATGTATGAATTGTTAAGATGTTGATTATCGAATATGAATTAATCTAGAAGTGGAAGTGTAAAGTTCATAAATTTGAGATTCATTTGAAGTACAAAGTATAAGTTAAATTGTTGAAATCTGGAAATTCTTAAGGTTGAGAAATCTGTACTTAAATCCTACCTTTGATGATTGACGCTCGTCACTGTACGGTCTTAGACCGTTCGGTTTTCTTTAAAATAACTTAAAAATGGAATTCTTTCATTTGGAAAGAATTCTGCTCGAGAACGAGCGTTCCCATTTGAGTAAATGAGCGTTCGGCCTTATGTCGAGCGTTCGCTGTTGATAGCGTTCGACCTTCTGTCGAGCGTACGTATTCGATGGCGTTCGACATCATGTCGAGCGTTAGTCTTTAATAGCGTTCAACCTCATGTTGAGCGTTAGTCTTTAATAGCGTTCAACCTCATGTTGAGCGTTAGTCTTTGATAGCGTTCGCCCTTCAGTCGAGCGTTAGTCTTTAATAGCGTTCGACCTCATGTCGAGCGTTAGTCTTTAATAGCATTCGACCTCATGTTGAGTGTTAGACTTTGACAGCGCTCGATCCTCTGTCGAGCGTTCGTATTCGATAGTGTTTGACCTCATGTCGAACGTTCGTTTTAAATAGCTTCTATCCTGAATGTTAAATAACCTTCGTCCTGATTTTAAATAGCGTTCGTCCTGATCTCAATTAGCGTTCGTCCATACAGTTAATTAACGTTCGTTTTTTTTGAGAAGTGTATCTAAGAATGAAAATGTGATGTTGAGAGAATTATAAAATGAACGAGCCATATATGAGGTGAATTTATGAGTTTGAGATTTGAACGAGCGTTCCAAGGAGGAACGACTCTTGGTTGGAAATTGAGAATTGTAAAGTATGACTGTGGATAAGTTAAGACTCGCTGTCCATCCTGATGTTCCGTGATACGCCTCTTCAAGTAGAAGGGGGTACTCATGTGTGGGAACGGCAGGAGGTCCTTAGTCCATAAGTTAACATGGGCGACGTAAGAACGGACTTACCTCGAGTGGCAGCTGTTTGGTGTTACCCAGTTACTACATCACTCGGGTGCAAGGACGCTTGTAACTACACAGATTCATACAGTCCGGACGGTCTGTCTAGCATTAGTATATTTATGCTTTGATTGATGTTATATGTATATGTGCTGATTTCGTGATGGTTTGAATATAAATGTTGAAGTATGAATTTAAATTACGTAAGCTTACCCTTGTGTTTTCCTTGTGTTGTCTTATGGTCTTTGTACGTTCGTCTTGTCTTGCAATGATCATCCGTTGTGGATGTGAGCAGATGGTGGTGCATCTCTTGAAGAAATGCTAGAAGAAGAAAATTTGGAAGATGCAAATCTGGTAGAAGTTGAAGTAAAGGCCGAGCCTTAGAGCGCTCGTAGATGTTAGGCTGTTATTGTTAGATCGTTTTGGACGTTCGGTTAATCCTTTTGTAAAACCGTTCGTTCCGCTTTATTCCCTGTTACCCTGATACGCTCGTTATTTTGTAATGAAGCCGTTCGGTTTTGAACCGCTGAATGCTGTTAATATTAAAGACTGTTTATTTTTACTGTTAATTGTAATTAATCCTGATTCATGGTAATTACTGTATTTTGGGATGTTACATTAGTGGTATCAGAGCAGTTTTGTTCTTTTAAGGAACACTGTAGGCTATGAGTGCACTACGTTTTTGCTGTGTGCTTATTATGTGTTAATGAGTTATTGTTTTAACTCTTGAACATTACTAACGTTCGTTTTTCTCTGATCCAGAGAACTAATGGCACCTAGACTTCCTCCTCCTCCTCAGCCGAGCGAGCCTGATACATCCAACAACACCAGGTTGTTGGAAACAGTGGTGGAACGACTGCATCAACAAAACACCACTTTAATGGAACAGAACGCAACTCTGATGCAGCAAAATCAGGCCGCTATGCAGAGTTTGGAGGCCTCTCGTGCCAATTCTGAGACGACGCAAAGACAGTTGATGGAGATCTTAGCTGCTACAAGACACGCACCGGGAGCGTCTTCTTCCAACGCTGCCCCGCCTGCAGCTGAATGGAGCTTGGAGAGTTTCCTCCAACATCGTCCGGCTAAATTCAGTGGGAAATGCCTTCCTGATGAGGCGGACCAGTGGCTGAGAGACATGGAGCGTATTTACGATGCAAAGAGGTGTCCAGATGAAAGCCGCTTGGCTTTTACAGAGTATTTGTTGACTGGGGAGGCAAGTCACTGGTGGACGAGTATGAAGGCCATCTTAACGGACGCTCAGAATCCAATAACCTGGGCGGTTTTCAGAGGCAAGTTTTATGAGGAGTACTTCCCGGACAGCGTACGTTACGCTAAGGAAGTTGAGTTCCTTCAACTGGCACAAGGAACCAAGTCTGTTTCGGAGTATACCAACACCTTTAAACACCTCCTGAGGTTCAATACGATGGCTACTAACGAGGAGTGGCAGTGCAGGAAGTTTGAGAATGGGTTGAGAAGTGATCTGAAAGTGTTGATCTCAACTTTGTGTATTCGGTCTTTTCCTGCTATGGTCGAGCGAGCCAAGGTTTTGGAGAAGAACATGGCAGAGGCGGAACGGTTGAAGAGGCAGCAACCAGTGAGTAGGGGACCGATGGTGTCCAGGGGAGGTGCTGTTCAGAGGAGACCTCCTTACGCTCGTCCAAATCAGTCTTCTCAGACGAGCGGATCTCAAGCAGTAGTTCCTGTCGGACAGTCTGGGCAGGGAGGTGTTGTTTGTTTTCGGTGTGGAGGGCCACATTATAGGTCTTCATGCCCTCAGTTGGTGGGAGTAAAGCAATGCACTCGTTGCGGAAGAAACGGGCACTTGGATCACGAGTGTAATATGAGTGGGCGTGCGGTGATGAGGCCACCCAATGCTGGAAGAAATCAGCCAAGAGGAGGACGAGCCCAAGCTAGTGGGCGAGTGTATGCCATAACTAGCGCCGAAGCAGCGAGTTCAGGTAACCTTATTGTTGGTGAATGCATGCTGTTTGGTAGATCCTGCTGTGTTTTGTATGATTCGGGGGCAACGCACTCCTTCATCTCGAAGGCGTGTGTTGAAAAGCTGGGATTAGAAGTGGGCGAGATGCAGTTTGATCTGGTGGTGTCAACCCCAGCAGCTGGTGAGGTTAGGACGTCCACTATGTGCGTCAAGTGTCCTATAGAAGTGGATGGACGTAGGTTTAAAGTTAGCCTCATCTGCCTACCTCTTCAAGGTTTGGAGGTGATCTTAGGAATGGATTGGTTGGCTGCCAATCGCATTCTTATTGACTGTGGAGCGAAGAAGTTGATCTTCCCTGGTGAAGAAGAAGAAGTTCTTTCAGTGACGCTCGGTCAACTGAAAGAAGACATTATGGAAGGCGCCAGCTGTTTCCTGATTATGACTCACGAGGATCAGGAATCCAGAGGAATGGTAGAAGAACGATCGTCAACTATAAACGGTAATGGACGATCGGTTGTGGACGAGTTTGCGGACGTTTTTCCTGAAGAGATCCCTGGACTGCCCCCTCAGCGTGAAGTGGAGTTCACAATTGATTTGGTGACTACAGCGGCTCCCATCTCGGTTCAGCCATATAGGATGTCGCCTGCGGAGTTATCTGAACTAAAGAAGCAGATTGAGGAGTTGATAGAGAAGAAATTCATTAGGCCGAGCGTATCACCTTGGGGAGCGCCCGTGCTGTTAGTGAGGAAGAAGGATGGCAACTCTCGGTTGTGTATTGACTACAGGCAATTAAACAAGCTGACCATCAAGAACAAGTACCCTTTGCCGAGGATAGATGACTTGCTAGATCAACTACATGGGGCTGCAGTGTTCTCGAAGATTGATTTGAGATCCGGATATCATCAAATTAGGGTTAAAGAAGATGACATCCAGAAGACAGCATTCAGGTCGCGTTATGGGCATTATGAATATGTGGTGATGCCTTTTGGAGTAACGAACGCTCCAGCCGTGTTCATGGAGTACATGAACCGCATATTCAGGCCCTATTTGGATAAGTTTGTGGTTGTCTTCATAGATGATATCCTCATCTATTCCAAGACTGAAGAAGAGCATGAAGAGCACCTTAGACTCGTACTTGGAGTGTTGTGGGAGAAAGAATTATATGCCAAGTTGTCTAAGTGTGAATTCTGGATGAAGGAGATCCAGTTTTTAGGTCATGTGGTGTCGGCTGGAGGCATCTCGGTGGATCCCGCGAAAGTGCGAGCGGTATTGGATTGGGAGAGTCCGCGTTCGGTCACGGAAGTACGTAGTTTTGTTGGACTGGCGGGCTACTACAGACGCTTCATTGAAGGTTTTGCTAAGATAGTAGCGCCGCTAACTCAATTGACCCGTAAAGATCAGCCGTTCGTTTGGACTGATCGTTGTGAGGCCAGTTTTCAAGAGCTGAAGGTCAAGCTGACAAGCGCCCCAGTGCTGGTTATTCCGGATACGTCTAAATCATTTGAAGTCTATTGCGACGCTTCTCATCAAGGTCTGGGTTGTGTTTTGATGCAAGAGAAGCGAGCGGTAGCGTATGCGTCTCGGCAGTTGAGGATTCACGAGAGGAATTACCCAACGCACGACCTGGAGTTGGCAGCGGTCGTTTTTGCGCTGAAGATCTGGAGGCATTTCTTGTATGGATCCACGTTCCAAGTTTTCAGTGATCACAAGAGTCTCAAGTACCTCTTTGATCAGAAGGAGTTGAATATGAGGCAGAGGAGGTGGCTTGAGTTCTTGAAGGATTATGATTTCGAGCTGCTCTACCATCCAGGAAAAGCGAACGTAGTAGCGGACGCTCTGAGCAGAAAAGTGGTGCATATGTCGTCTCTGATGGTGCGCGAACTGAGTTTGGTAGAGAGTTTCAGAGATCTAAGGTTACAGTTTGAGTTAGAACCGAACAGCATCAAGTGCTGTAACCTTAGAATATCTAGCAATGTGTTCGACCGAATCAGAATGAAGCAGCGTGAGGATGAAGAACTGGTGAAGATATTAAACGCGCTTGTTTCAAATAAAGATAAGGACTTCAACACAGGAACGGACGGCATGCTGCGTTACAAGGGTAGGACGTGCGTTCCTAACGATGGCGAGCTGAAGCGGATTATTTTGGAGGAAGCTCATCACAGTCGTCTTAGCATGCACCCTGGCATGACCAAGATGTATCAAGACCTACGAAAATCGTTTTGGTGGCCTGGAATGAAGGGTGATGTCGCTCGTTTTGTGGCATCATGTCTAACCTGTCAACGAGCGAAGGCAGAATATCAAAGACCTGGCGGATTGCTTCAACAGTTGGAGATTCCCGAATGGAAGTGGGATAGCATATCCATGGATTTCGTGACTCATCTACCACGCACGGTCAGAAATCATGATTCAATCTGGGTGATCGTGGATAGGCTAACAAAGAGCGCCCACTTCCTAGCTGTCAACTTAAAGATGTCGTTAGCCAACTTAGCTAAGTTGTATATCCAGGAGATCGTTCGTCTGCATGGAGTACCTTCGAGCATAATTTCAGATCGAGATACAAGGTTCACTTCACGGTTTTGGCAGTCACTTCAAAGCGAGCTCGGTAGTAGGTTGCAAATGAGTTCAGCCTACCACCCTCAGACGGACGGCCAGTCTGAACGAACCATCCAGACGTTAGAAGATTTGCTGAGGACGTGCGTCCTAGATCATTTAGGCGCATGGGATGAGATTCTGCCGCTAGTGGAGTTCACTTATAACAACAGTTACCAGGCGAGCATTAGAATGGCGCCGTTTGAAGCTCTCTATGGGAGGAAGTGCAGAACGCCACTTTGCTGGTTTCAAGAGGGAGAGAACGTACTAACTGGACCTGAACTCATTCAGCAAACGACCGAGAAAGTCAAGCAAATTCAGGAGAGATTGAAGACGTCTTTAAGCAGGCAGAAGTCGTACGCGGATAAAAGGAGAAGACCGTTGGAGTTCGCTGCAGGAGATCATGTATTCCTTCGACTCAATCCAGTCACTGGTGTGGGACGAGCTGTTCGTCCAAAGAAGTTATCCCCCAAGTTCATTGGACCCTACCAGATATTGAGGAAGATCGGACCAGTGGCGTATGAGCTTGCGTTGCCACCCCAGCTATCCAACCTTCACCCCGTTTTCCACGTCTCTCAACTTCGGAAGTATATATCAAATCCGTCACACGTACTGGAGTTAGAAGACATTCAGCTGCGTCCAGATCGAACGTTAGAATTGCATCCAGTTCGTGTAGAAGATAGCCGCACCAAGTACTACAAGGGCAAGGAAGTTCGCTTGGTGAAGATGGTGTGGGACGCTAAGACGGGTGATTCAACGTGGGAAGTTGAGAGCGCCATGAAGGACTTGTATCCTAATCTGTTTTTGGGTAAGTCTCTAATTTTCGAGGTCGAAAATTTTTGTAGATAGGTGGAATGTGAGATCCCAGTAAATTAGAGACGTAATTAGGTGTCAAATCAGTATTTATTATGCTGCTGATTCACCTAGTTGCTTCCATAAATGAGCCGCGCCACACGTCCAGTGCATTAATTGCGCACTGAACGCTGCATGCATGAGCGCCACTTGTCACGATGGAAGTTTCCAATTCAGAGTTTTGTATGCAGGTGTCAGTGTGGGAGACGTTCGTTCAAACGAACGTGAGTTAAGCAAAAAGAGTTTTCGAAAAACCCTCCACTCACCTGTATCACTCATCTTCTTCCTCTGAACCCGACCTTCCATTTTCTCTGATCTCTCTCTAGAACCAGTGATCTTCTCTCTTCTATAACTCATATTCTTCTTCTCCGATTCACTTTCCAGAACCGTAAGAAAGTTCGTCCAGCTGTGATCTTTCATTTGGACCGAACAGAACTTGGATCGGAACTGGTAAGTTTCTCCTGTCTAAAGCTTCGTCTTTTCTGGTCTCATGCGAACCCTAGTTTTGGTTGCATGCATGGGTTCTAGGTCTGAATTTTTGTTGATTTTTGGTGTCTTAGTTTTACGTGAGAACTGTTGAACGAAACCTGGGTGTAAGACGTGGTTAGAGGAAAACCTAGAATATTGCTTTTGGAAGTACACTGCTATCCAGGTAAGGGAAGCTTACATATATTTAAATTTATACGTGTATGATTGTATGAAAGCATGATGTGGGTTGATTGTATGAAATCTCTGTATACGTTTGTTTCTGATCTGCATGAACGAGCCTGTTGTGCGGTTATGATTTATTTACTGATATGATTTTCTGGGTTGTTGATCTGCATGCTGGTGGAAATGTATGAGTGATGGATGAATACTATAATGTATGAATTGTTAAGATGTTGATTATCGAATATGAATTAATCTAGAAGTGGAAGTGTAAAGTTCATAAATTTGAGATTCATTTGAAGTACAAAGTATAAGTTAAATTGTTGAAATCTGGAAATTCTTAAGGTTGAGAAATCTGTACTTAAATCCTACCTTTGATGATTGACGCTCGTCACTGTACGGTCTTAGACCGTTCGGTTTTCTTTAAAATAACTTAAAAATGGAATTCTTTCATTTGGAAAGAATTCTGCTCGAGAACGAGCGTTCCCATTTGAGTAAATGAGCGTTCGGCCTTATGTCGAGCGTTCGCTGTTGATAGCGTTCGACCTTCTGTCGAGCGTACGTATTCGATGGCGTTCGACATCATGTCGAGCGTTAGTCTTTAATAGCGTTCAACCTCATGTTGAGCGTTAGTCTTTAATAGCGTTCAACCTCATGTTGAGCGTTAGTCTTTGATAGCGTTCGCCCTTCAGTCGAGCGTTAGTCTTTAATAGCGTTCGACCTCATGTCGAGCGTTAGTCTTTAATAGCATTCGACCTCATGTTGAGTGTTAGACTTTGACAGCGCTCGATCCTCTGTCGAGCGTTCGTATTCGATAGTGTTTGACCTCATGTCGAACGTTCGTTTTAAATAGCTTCTATCCTGAATGTTAAATAACCTTCGTCCTGATTTTAAATAGCGTTCGTCCTGATCTCAATTAGCGTTCGTCCATACAGTTAATTAACGTTCGTTTTTTTTGAGAAGTGTATCTAAGAATGAAAATGTGATGTTGAGAGAATTATAAAATGAACGAGCCATATATGAGGTGAATTTATGAGTTTGAGATTTGAACGAGCGTTCCAAGGAGGAACGACTCTTGGTTGGAAATTGAGAATTGTAAAGTATGACTGTGGATAAGTTAAGACTCGCTGTCCATCCTGATGTTCCGTGATACGCCTCTTCAAGTAGAAGGGGGTACTCATGTGTGGGAACGGCAGGAGGTCCTTAGTCCATAAGTTAACATGGGCGACGTAAGAACGGACTTACCTCGAGTGGCAGCTGTTTGGTGTTACCCAGTTACTACATCACTCGGGTGCAAGGACGCTTGTAACTACACAGATTCATACAGTCCGGACGGTCTGTCTAGCATTAGTATATTTATGCTTTGATTGATGTTATATGTATATGTGCTGATTTCGTGATGGTTTGAATATAAATGTTGAAGTATGAATTTAAATTACGTAAGCTTACCCTTGTGTTTTCCTTGTGTTGTCTTATGGTCTTTGTACGTTCGTCTTGTCTTGCAATGATCATCCGTTGTGGATGTGAGCAGATGGTGGTGCATCTCTTGAAGAAATGCTAGAAGAAGAAAATTTGGAAGATGCAAATCTGGTAGAAGTTGAAGTAAAGGCCGAGCCTTAGAGCGCTCGTAGATGTTAGGTTGTTATTGTTAGATCGTTTTGGACGTTCGGTTAATCCTTTTGTAAAACCGTTCGTTCCGCTTTATTCCCTGTTACCCTGATACGCTCGTTATTTTGTAATGAAGCCGTTCGGTTTTGAACCGCTGAATGCTGTTAATATTAAAGACTGATTATTTTTACTGTTAATTGTAATTAATCCTGATTCATGGTAATTACTGTATTTTGGGATGTTACAGAGTGTAAGAAGAAAACCTCCAAAAATGTATTTTAAAAAGGCCCAATTTAGAAGCATCGTGTTTTGGAATCATAAATGAACTCAAAATCCAAAAACTTTGAAGATAAACACGTCGAAGATTTCTTCCGAACGTGTTTAACACTACTTCAAGGGATACAATATTTCAAAGCTGACATATTTTCATGTTAGTTTTCTTCACACGATTCACTGTTAATTAACCACCATACTTTACTTTATTTAATTATTAAAAAAATAATGATAAAATTATAAACATTTATATTCATTTAATACATGTTACAAAAAAAAAGATAGATTTATATAAAAAAATTAACTATTATTAGTAAAAAATATTATTCATGTCTGAAGGAAGTGTTATATGAAAAGAACGATAGCTTTTCTACCAACTCAAGTCAATAAATGTTTTTGATAAATCGATTAAAAAAGAGAAAAAAAAACCCTTTTTTGTATAATTATTGAGATAACAACGAGTCGAAATCCTTTTCATGTAGACAACCCTATCGATGTTGATCATCAACTTATGATATACATATTATTGCCAACCAATATTTTTAGAAGAAATTAATTAAAAAAAAAATTTGACTTTTTTGTAAATATAATTTACTTTAACTCTCTAAAAGTAATTTAGTATAAAATTGGTTGTCAATTATTTTATGTAAATAATACGTTCTCTCGTTTATCATTTATTTATTTGTATTGTTGTGGGTAGCCCTAATAGTAACATTTAACTTACTAGAAAACTAAGATTTAAAAACTATAAATGTAATTTCTCTTTATTTATTATATATGAAATTAGGATATTATATATATATATATATATATATATATATATATATATATATATATATATATATATATATATATAGATAGATAGAGAAAACAGTAAAAACACTTTTTTTATGATGATAAAATATAATAAAATAATTATTTTTATTATAATTATAAAATTAACTAAAATTTTTTACAAACATGTTCAAACATGAGGGGTTGACTTGATTCATTATTTGTCACATAAAAAAAATTAACATTATTGAACGAAGAAGATAGTATTTATACATTTAATTATAAGAAGGATCAAAATAGAAACAAAAATTAAAATCACGTTATAGTTTAATAAAACATAATTTATTCTATTTATTTGAATCCAAAAATAATTAAACGTACTCCTTTATATCTTCATTCACAGTTTACATATTTTTTATAAATATTTTTGTAGTTAAAATACTTGAATCATACTAGAATTGATCGTGTTTATACAAATTTATGAAAAAAATTATCATTTACTTTTTATAAAAGGTATTTCTAATAAAAATATATATTGAGGTCTTGTACTAATTGAGTTTACTCCTACATATTTTTATTCATAATAAAAAAATAGAGTTACACATATTTTAGTGGTAAAATTTTGGATGCTAAATGTGATCAAGTTAAAATAAAAATGTTGAACATAAATTTAATTACTTTGGTATAAAATAATTTTGAAAGAGACTCAATAAAATATATGTATTTTTTAGATAGACGATAAAATATGTAATCTTCAATATTAGAGTGAGTTTGTGAATGAAAACTCTATGTATTATACGTTGTCTTTATTATTTATTGAAAAAAATTTAATACACGATATTCATTCAATATTTTAAGTACTAGTACGATGTAATTATTTTGTATGATAAACTCAAACACAAAATTAATGTGTATAACTCGTATTTAAAATAAATAATAAAATATGTAAGTTTTAGTATTTGGTAATACATTGTGTTTGCTAATGTAAACTAGTTCGTGGTAGTTGGTAATCTTTATATGTGAAACTACACACAAAATATCTTATCTTTTGTATATACTTCTAGGAAAAAACTTGTACTTCTATTTCTTTGATGCATCACTAAATTTGAATAAAAGAAAGTGAGGGGGTGAATGATTTAGGAAAAACAAAGAATAAGAAACGTATTTCTTAGTATGGGACAAAAAGAATAATGAAAAATTTTACCTTAAAAGCTTAAAAAAACATGCAATCTCTATCTTTAGGATTGAGTCAAGGTTGGATTGGATTTGAATCCAATTCAATCTAAATTTAATATTTCAAATTTATAATTGATTGGTTAACTTTTAAGATTAGTTGGATTTTGGTTATTTCAGTTATGGATAAATGACATTGTTGCAATGCTCACCAGTGCATATTATGGCGTTAGGCGTTACACTTATCTTTGTATGTCACCTTGGGTACCATCAGGAAGGCTATGTACCATATTCATAGAAGCTAGATACAAGTTTTACTGTTCAGTGATAGAAGATGTGGGCTGATTACCACTAATGAAAATATGACAATTTTGTCGGTTTCTTCTTGATTGCCCAAAGGAAAGCTATCTTTAAACGTTTCGAGCACGGAAAACACATTTTGGAAAGTTTGGATGTCTCTTAGGGATTATGGGAACCATCCATTCTTTCTTATTGTATCTCCATCTTCTTCCACCTTGCATTTTGTAAGCTTGGGCTCTCCATGACAATGGAAAACTAAACCCATTTTGTTAGGGATAGATGTAACCACTAAACTCTCTCATGTCTTTGAATGTTTTGAATATATATGTCTCTTCCATTAATTTTTAGTATTACTTAATGTTTACTTTGGTTTGACCATCCATTGCTTGATACATGGTTCATTAGGTGTTGGGAAATATCTTTTGTAACCTATATCTAAAACAAGATACCTAATGGAGCTTGTGTCTAGGAATGAAGTTTGACTCGTTGGTTGTCTTAAACCTTAGTTCTTAAAACATGTTTGTTTGTTAAGGGATCAAGGAATTGTTGACTCTTAATAAAAAAACATAGGCTCATTCTACTAAGGGATTAAGGTTTGAGTAGGCTCATGTGTATTAATCCCAATAATGCCAATCCATATCATTTCTAATCTTTTCCACCGTCTAAGTGTCTTTAACTTTCATTTATGCATCAATTTACTTTTTTGCAACTCGTTATGGAGAGCTGGGTGGCCTGCGAGAACTTGTGGGAACAATATTTTCTTCCTCCTTAAATCTTATTTTTCTTCCATTTCTTTATTTTGTAAGCTTGGGCTCTCCTTGAGAATGTAGAGCTAAATCCATTATTGGGGGTAGATGCAACCACTAAACTCTTTAGTATTTTTTTGAGTGCTTTGAATATATATATATATATATATATATATATATATATATATATATATATATGTGTGTGTGTGTGTGTGTGTGTGTGTTTTCCATTACATGCTAGTATTATTGTTTGTTTATTTAATGCTTGTTTTGACTTGACCATTCATAGCTTGATGCTTGCTTCACTGAGTATTGGAAAATATATTTTGAAACCTATACTTGGAACAAGACACCTAATGAAAATTGTATCTAGGAATGAAGCTTGACTCATTAGTTGTCTTAAACCATAGTTCATAAAAGTATGTTTGTTTATTAGGAGTTCAAGGGATTGACTCTTAATAAGGAAGCCTAGACTCATTCTACTAAGGGATTAGGGTTTGAGTAGACTTTTGGATTGACATTAGTATATTAATGGAGAGAGTGTGAGTTTTTATATGTATGAGAGTCAAGTCAGTGAAATCTAACCCCAACAATACATTCCATATCTTTTTATCGTTTTTTACATCATTTAAGTGTTTTTAACTACCAAAGTTCGTCCCTACTTGTTTATGCACAAATTTACTTTCTTGTACAACTAAATTTTATGAAAATATTTTTAGTCTAGATTAGTCATTAATGCATGATTATTTGGTATTGAACGAGTTCTTTAAAAAACTATATCAAGTCTTATTGGTTATTACTTGCATAATTTGGTGCTTACCAAAATCTTAAGAGTAAATATGGATGGATGGCAGGTTATCCAAATGGAAGGTAGGGAAAAAGGCCAGATGAAACATTAGAGAAAAACTCATCCTTAAGCACTGACATCCATCACCTTATAGCCAAGGCTTCCTCCAACTTCTCCATTGTCTTCACTCTCTCCCTAACCCTCTTCTTTATGCTTCTCACCCACGCAAACATAACCAACGTCTTCTCCTTTAACTTTCAATCCTTTGACTCATCCAATCTTATCTTCTAAAGTGACACCTCTATCTCATTCGCGATCAATTACGACTCATCAAAGTCAAAGACAATGACAAGCTCACATTAGGCTTTATGAGTTGAGTCTTTTACTCCACCAATATATAAATTTGGGAGAATACCACTAATAATGTCGTCAGCTTTGCCACCTCCTTCACTTTCAACGTCTTGGCTCTCATCTTAATGTGAGAAAAAAATGAAATTATAATTAAGGAAAACTTATGTTTTTATAATTAGTGATTTCAGGTCGAGTTGATATCCATATCCAACCGTTATAACTTACTTTTATCCAAATACCATTATCCATTATAAATTGAATCCACATAAAACTAATTGTGCATCAAATTTTGTTTTCGGATGAATAAAATTCGGACGGTCCAATTTATTTGCTCATCCCTGTCTAAGACTTTGTTCACTTGAATGGATTTGGAGGAGAGTGATTGAGGAGATTTGAGAGGATTTGAATGTAAATTTTGTTGTTGTTTTTTTGAGTAGATTTGGAGGTAGGTGAGAGTGGATTAGGAAGTAAAGTTTGTGAGAATTAATGTAGGATTTGATTGATCTGACATATTAAAAAAATTTACTTCCAAATCCACTCTCACTTACCTTCAAATCCACTCAAATAAACAACAAAAAAATTTACCCTCAAATCCTCTCAAATCCCTTCAATCACTCTGTCCCAAATCCATTCAATTGAACAAAAGACTAAGTCTACTTATAGTTTTATATTCTTCAAACAAATAAAAGCAAATGTGTAAAGGAAAAAGAAAATATATTTGTGTTGTTTCTAGCTACCCGTCTTTTCTTGCGCAATGATAGAAATATATTCTATAAATAAGCAAACCTAAAAAGTAATCGAGGCACGCCTAAAAATAAGGAATGGACAACTTTTAATTCAGGTCAAATTTTAAATGCAGTGGTCTTAAAGCCTAAAATAATTCTAAAAATAACATGTATCATAAAAAGAAGCTGGCCAAGTAATTAAATTATGTTAAAATAAAAATTATAAAACAAATATCTAACCTAATTATAATTAATTCCACTTAATTTTAGTTGGATGATTATATCCCATTCTAATATGATTATATTGGGATATAAGATATTAATTTGCTTTATATTATTACATTCGTTAGATAAACTATTTTTTTAATTTAAATATAATTACTTTTAAAATAATTCAATAAATGAGTTGTGTTTATATATATATATATATATGGGGTTTGCTAACGCGCGTGCGCCTATTTTTCAGTTGGTACATTTTAGCAATGTGTACCGGGTTTTAGTAGACAAAAATATCCTTATATATCATGGATTCTATGTTTTAAGGTTAAGGGTATTTTAATAATTTTCATTCTCAAAACTTAAAAAAAAAAAAAAAGAAACCCCCCAAACCCTTACTCACATCTCTCATTCCTCTCAATCCTTTCTCTTTCATCTCTCTCACTCCAACCTTTTCTCTGTCATCCCTGCTGTAGCTCCAATTGAAAAAATCAGAAACACTTGCTTGCCTTTAAACAATTTGTCTTTCTAAAGAGTTGAGTCATTGACATCTTCACCTTCTTGAGGCAAAGGTTCATTCAAGATCTCTTCAATTTCACCATCTTTACTAATTTCTCTAATTTCATCATCTGCATATGTTGAATCATCATCTCTAAAAAAACCCTCCAGGCCAATTACCAATTCTTTCGGATGTCATTATGCTTGTGAAAATTAGATAAAATTAGATAAGACAAAAATTATAAAATAAAAACTCATTATAAAATCATTTTTTGTAAGAAATTGTTTAACAACAAGTATTTCTGATTTTTTCCAGGTCAATTACCAATTCCTTTATGCTTGTGAAAATTGGATAAAATTAGATAAGACAAAAATTATAAGATCAAAATTCATTATAAAATCATTTTTTTGTAAGATTGTTTAATGACAAGTGTTTCTGATTTTTTCAATTGGGGCTATAGTACGGTGTTTCTGATTTTTTCAATTGGGGCTAAGTAGGGATGACAGAGAAAAGATTGGAGTGAGAAAGATGAAAGAGAAAGGGTTGAGAGGAATGAGAGAGGTGAGTAAGGGTTTGGGGGTTTCTTTTTTTTTTTTTAGTTTTGAGAATGAAAATTATTAAAATACCCTTAACCTTATAACTTAGAATCCATGGTATATAATGATATTTTTGTCTACTAAAACCCGGTACACATTGCTAAAATGTACCAACTGAAAAACAGGCGTACGCGCGTTAGCAAACCCCTATATATATATATATATATATTAAAAAACACAACTTTTTCTCGCTGTTTTTCATCTTGGAATAAACGCCTTATTTAATCTCTAAAGTTTTAGAAACTATGTGATATTATTTCTTAAAATTAAGAAATGTCAAGTGAGCTTCATTTCAATTAATTTTTTTAGTTGATTCAGCTTTGAGTATTTATTTTTAGATATTTTTCATTTGTTTGATGGAGTATCTAGCGTAGAAATGATTTTCTCATCAATGTTCTCAATATGTGAGCCATGATTAAGCTGAATAATTTCATCCCACCTTTTATATGGAAGTTTTTATAAACAGAAGACAATCATGGCAATCAATATTTTTTTTTTATTTGAATATATAGAAAGTACATCACGCTTTTAACAAATTAGGTATAGTATGCACCTTCAATGCAATGTTATCACGCACCTAAGGATATATCTTCAATAAATATTTTAAAAATGTCCAAAATTTTATTTATAGATATATATAAAATTGAAAAATTTAAATACATTAAAATTTATTTTCTATTTTTAAGACATTGTAAATTATTTTACCATAAAAACACGTAATATATTAGTTATGTCGGATTAATCTAATATGTGAAAATAAAATAATACATATATGTAATAAAAATTGGTTAGTGTTTATTTTGGATTAAAGAAACTTTTAGTTCCTAAATTATAGTATAAAATTGAATTTTTTTCTCTATTTTAAATTTTGATAGTATTTGATTGTAAACTAATTAAAATATAATAATCACTAAATGGTATTATAGATTTGTTGACTTGACTAAAAACATTATCATATATATGTTTATGTGTTTACACATGTGTATTGATCTCAGCATCCTTTAACATGTTAATAAATTTATCATGTCATAGTTTGTAACAATAACTATATCCATTCATTTATAAAATTTAAAATTAAACATTATCAGAATTTGAACAAAAATAAAATCAAATTTCGAACCATAATTTAAAAATTAAAAATATATTTGCTCCGTCTATTTTTTATTACATTGTAATAGTTACCATTTAATTTATCTTAGTTTCTCTCCTCTTTACGTTCTCTCTTGCAACTATTTTAGGGTGCATATTCAACATTACATTATTTGAATTCCTACCATAACGTTGAACAGCAACCTGCAGACACTTCACGGTGCGTGAGTTGTAAGTTGTAACATGACATCTTTGTTTTCCTTCGACTCCGTACCAATCAAACTCTCACCAAACAACATTTCACAAACCTTTCAATAGGAATGTGTCAATCACATTCTCACAATTTCTTAAATATGTTTTTTGGTTCTGCTACATACACCTCTCTAATTAATACACTACAAAGTCAAACTTATGCTTAGTTATGAACAACAAAATCTTATAAACCATAACGACTCTATCATTTGCATAATATATCACCACTAATTAATACTCTTAAATGCAAATTAAAACACTTCCACTTAATATGGTTTATAATTAGGGTATAAAAATATTTGCATTATCTTTATTTTCGGTAGGCCTACAAGTACATGGCAATAATAATACACAGGGTATTAGTTAATTAAAAAAGGACATAATCATTAGCTACTTGCATTTTTTATTCAAAATAATTCTTGGTAAATAATTATTTAAATTGTAAAATAGTTAAGGTAAGGATGTGGTAAAATGTAATAATAAAAATATAATTATTACAGCAGTTTCATTTTGAATAATTTAAAATAAAATTGAAGAGGGAGGGAAGACAAGACACGGACGCACGCAACAGTAACACTATCTCTTTCTCTTTCCTTATCAAGGCACGATCCAAGTCAGGGTGGGCCCCACAACGAACCACCTACCCCACATTTCACACGTGGGCCCCACCATGACTTCTTCATTCACTTCTCTTCCTTGCTTCGCTTCGTGTTTCCGAAACCGCTACCTCATTCACTCACCACCGTCTTCTCCATGGCGTCGAACCGAAACGGCGTCCAAAGAGGAAGTGCCAAGTTCGATCGCCCTCTCAAGCCCCGCCCCCGCCCCTCCTCCCCCTCGCCGGGATCCGCCCTTCGCCGCGCCAACCCCGCCGCCAGAAATGCAGACGCCGGTCAGTCCTTTTCCCAACCCTAGACTCTTACAAACATAGAGAGTCTGTGTTTGAATTTGCGAGTGTAGATGTGTGGTAGGTGGAGAGAGTGTAATGAAGCTCTAACTGACTGGTAACCGCGTTTAGGTCGCAATGATGAAGTGCGCTCCTTCTCTATTTGTGGATGATTATGATTGTGACTTTTCGTATGGCCTACAATTATGAGAGTTCGTTACTTCGGGGAGCGATTGCTTAAGATACGTCTCGTTTTGTTCATATTTTTATGAACACTCATTGCTTGGACTTTCGGTGTTTATGTTCTGGTCTTCAATGTGTGGAATATCTGTTTTTTTGGAAATTTAAACTTTTAGTTGGTTAGATGGAGTAGAAGAAAGCTTTGGATGTGGTAGGACCAACCGTTTAGTTGTTTTTCTCTGGAGGGTGGACATTGTTTAGTTAATGATCCACTTCGCGTGTATTTTAGATCTGGAATTTGGATATGCTGTGTGGTTTGAGCTTGGGGTGAAGATGCGAGTGCAGACTTTGTATTGGTCGTTAAAGTGTTTGCTTGCTTTTGATTGGTGATGTTTTTGTGTGTGGGAAAGCGGTTTAAAGGAGTGGTACGAAGTGTTTCTTTTAGGTTTTCATTCTATAATAACCTGTTTGTTTGGTTTGGGTGCCTCTTCTTTTCTCTTTTGGGGTGTTTGGTTCTTGATTATTAGCTTGCGTGGTTGTTCTTGATCTTTACTTGCATCGGTTCCTTGCTGTCTTCTGTGCTTTGTTGCTTTTGAGGATAATGAATCATCCTCCCATTTCTTATCTCCTTCTAATGTTCTGCATTATGTTGTAGAAGGTTTATAAGTAGAGTTTCTACACTCTAGCAAATGTTTCTAATGTGTTACAGTTTTTCAATTCTTATGGTAATAAGTGACAATTTTCTTAGCTGCAACCTTTGTATTAGAATGGAGAACAGGTGGGGTCTAATTCAGTCTCAAAGGTTGTATATTAGTGGGTTAGGGGTGGATTGTCGCAGTTATTATAGGGAAAATATGGGTTTGAATGTCACAATCCCAATTAATTTGAAATCCTAATATCCAGACCCAGATGACATAGGTCATTTTCATTTCTTGGAAGGCTAGTCCCAAAGTAGCATCTTGTGGTTATGTTCAGCTTGTCTGGAACTTGCTGTTGTAGTGAAGAGAAGAATCCACTCCTTAAAGCCTTATTGATGTTGGGTGGCAGCCTATACTTTAATAGGGTTTTCCTGTTCCATGCGTATATGATATGAGACTGGCTGAATGAAGGTTTGGAGTACTCCTTTCGTAGTTGGGAGAGGATCAACTACGTTTTGGTACCGTTTGATGTAGAGGAGAAACCACTCTTAAAATCCTGGAAAATAATACAATTTCAGGGCAGACCCTTTACTTTAAATGGAAGTTCCTAAGAAGATTTTTGGTATTAACAACAGTGAAAAAGGATACAAAACAGCTCATTGTATGAGGAGGGTGTAGTGTTTAAGGGCCCTTTTATGGTCACCAGTAATTCTTGAGTTCTAGATAGGGACTAGAAGTTTAGTTTCCTGGCAGCATTGTAGAGGTTGGGAGAGGATCAACTAGGTGTTGGTACCGTTTGATGTAGAGGAGAAACCACTCTTAAAATCCTGGAAAATAATACAATTCAGGGTAGACCCTTTACTTTAAATGGAAGTTCCTAAGAAGAATTTTGGTATTAACAATAGTGAAAAAGGCTGCAAAACAGCTCATTGTATGAGGAGGGTGTAGTGTTTAAGGGCCCCTTTATGGCCACCAGTAATTCTTGAATTCTAGATAGAGACTAGAAGTTTAGTTTCCTGGCAGCATTGTAGAGGTTGGGAGAGGATCAACTAGGTTTTGGTAGTTTGATGTAGAGGAGAAACCACTCTTAAAATCCTGGAAAATAATACAATTCAGGGTAGACCCTTTACTTTAATTGGAGGTTCCTAAGAAGATTTTTGGTATTAACAATGGTGAAAAAGGCTACAAAACAGCTCATTGTATGAGGAGGGTGTAGTGTTTAAGGGCCCCTTTATGGTCACCAGTAATTCTTGAATTCTAGATAGGGACTAGAAGTTTAGTTTCTTGGCTGCATTGTTATACTTGTACTTTTTTATATTTTGAGTGAAAGCTAATGCTTGAAAACAAGATGGTTATTAAAAAATTTTCCCTCTAATTTTCTATCTGGTATGGTGGTATTGCTATACTACACTTGTCATGTTATCATTTCTTTGAACAGTGCTTGGAAGAGTTCGGGTGGCTGTAAGATTGAGACCACGAAATGCTGAAGAAATGATGGCTGATGCTGATTTTGCTGACTGTGTTGAATTACAACCAGAGGTACATTCGTTCTATTTAATTTACTATTAATTGTAGATGTTAGGTTTTTCTTTGCTTTATAGATATCTTGGATTTTTTTATGTACGAATCTTGTTTAATGTAAGCCTTTTGTGTTTTTACTGTCCTTCAGCTTAAAAGACTGAAACTTCGTAGAAACAATTGGGATTCTGACACATATGAGTTTGATGAGGTGCTTACTGAATTTGCATCACAGAAACGTGTCTATGAAGTTGTGGCTAAGCCAGTTGTGGAGGTCTGTTGTACTGGTGCATATCCTAATTGTTCGTGAACATCCTTTACTGAGATATCCCTATCTAGTTTTGCTTAATGTTAATGTTTTATGATTTGATGACATCATTCCTTGGTTTAATTGTTAATGGATTCTATCCATTGCCATATTTCTTCAATACTCTATAGGTTAACACGTTTTTGATGTCTGGTTTGTAGAGTGTTCTTGATGGTTATAATGGGACTGTGATGGCTTATGGTCAAACTGGAACTGGGAAAACTTTTACACTTGGACGACTTGGGGAAGTTGACACTTCTGATCGTGGTATCATGGTCCGTTCCATGGAGGATATTTTTGCTGACTTGTCACCCAATACTGATTCTGTAACAGTCTCGTATCTGCAGGTTGATACTTACGTGTGCATTACTGCTTTTCGCATCATTATTACTTTTATCTTCTAGTGGCCATTGTGTTGTGTTTCATTTTGTTTGATCAAGAAAGTGTTCTTTGTTTTGTATTATAAGCATTCTAGGCCATTTTACTCATATTTTGTCTGCAAAAAATGTGTAGCTTTACATGGAGACTCTCCAGGACTTGCTTAATCCAGTAAATGATAATATTCCTATAGTGGAGGATCCAAGAAGTGGTGATGTATCTATGCCTGGGGCAACTCTTGTAGAAATCACAGACCAACATAGTTTTCTGGAGCTGTTAAGAGTAGGGGAAGCTAATAGAATTGCTGCTAACACAAAATTGAATACTGAATCTTCTCGCAGTCATGCTATTCTGATGGTGATAGAATATTCCCTGTTTGGATTACCTTTTATTTTCTTTATCTTTGATTCCAAAGGTCGCAAATCAAGGAAACTACTTAGTTACTGCTTTTTGTTTCTTAAAAATAATATCCAATCTTGATAAATTTATTGTTTCTCACAGGTTCATATTAAGAGGTCTGTCTTGGAAAGTGAAGATATTGTATCCAGTCAAAATGGCGATGCCTCTCATTTGACTAAACCTTCAAAACCACTTGTTCGGAAGAGCAAGTTGGTTGTGGTAGACTTGGCAGGTTCAGAACGTGTCCACAAGTCAGGTTTGTGCTGAACTTAAAAGCTGTCTCTATGTGTAAATATGGGTGCCATAAATGAATTTTTCTTGTGAAATTGTCTGAAAGTGGCTTCGCCATGAAGCATTTGTTGTGTTTGCATGCATGCAGAATACTGGAAAATGGGAGGAAAAGTCATTCAAATGAGCAGGAAGAAAAACTATGTGAAAGAGTTTCAAATGGCCCAAAAATATCCCCAGATGAGTGTGAAATAAAATGGGGTCAGGAGAGAATAATTCAAGTTAGTGGGAAAACATGCAAATAGGCGGGAACAATGATGAAAATGGTTGAAAACAATTCAATCAAATGGGCAAGCTAAAATGGCTAAAAAATAATTGAAATAACACGAAAAGTGCATGTGAAAATATTGAAATGGTTGGGAAAATGCATGAGAAAATGTTTTGTTTGATTATTTTTTCAATTATAATATGTATAATAATAAAATAACTACAAAAAACCTGTTATATAAACAATAACATATTTTTTTGTTGTGACTGTTTATTTTTTTTTTCAGGCTTTAAATAGTAATATTTTAGATAATATTATATTAATATCACACTATATGTATACCGCATGTGTTTATATTGATATAATTATTATAATAAATAATATGTCATAAATAGTATAAAATATATGATGTGATAGTTTTTTGCCAGTTGCTTTCTGCCAGCATCCTGAATTATAATAGAGATATATTAGAAAAGTGTCACCATATTTTCTTTTTATTCTGGTATCAACATTCTTGTGGAGGAAAAGTTGGAAACAACCGTTAGTTATATACTGTTTGTTGTTTTTAAGATTTTGTGAAGGAATGTTTTATCTATTTCTTTCACAAAATTTTGAAAATAGGGATAAATGAAAACAGTGTGATATTTTTGTAAGTATTAGTAAAAGCATATTAATTGAAAATACAAATTGTAAAATAGCCATTACCCTTTAAGGGTCTGTTTGCTTTGAGAAATTGTTTTTTTGTTTTAATTTTTTATTTCACTTTTAATTACAAAAGTGTCTCGTTTTCATTTTTGTTTTCAAATACTTGTCTAGGTAATAGTGAAAAATATATTATTTTTCTTGCTCTTACTATTTTATATACAAAATTTGAAAATAGGAAACAATGAAAATAAAATGACATTTTTTAATTAAAAGGAAACAGAAAATGAAAATACAAACCTTTCCTCAAACCAAAGAAGCTCCAACATTCCCTGTTTCCTGGGCCTTTGAATTGAAATTTGTATGTTCATTTAGTGATAGTCCTTGCCTTACCTTTGTAGCTTCTGTTATTATGTTGATATGTGCTGAAACTTTGGATTTTTAACCCTTTTTCCCATCAGGAAGTGAAGGGCACATGCTAGAGGAAGCTAAATCTATCAATCTTTCACTTAGTTCATTGGGAAAATGTATTAATGCTCTAGCAGAGAACAATGCTCATGTTCCATTTCGTGATTCAAAGCTTACCAGAATGCTTCGAGACTCTTTTGGTGGTAAGAGGCCATAATTTGTTGTTTAGATATCTTAGTATCATATCCTTCTGATCTTCAACTTGACAAGATCAAAAAATTGAGTGTGATGTCATTTATGGTTTACAAAACTATTTTCTTAATTCTTGATGGACATATTTATGGTATCTTTGTCTTAGTATTTGTACTAGATGCCAATAGTCTTCTTGGACACTCTTTCTACTTGCTTTCTGATAATCTGCAGGCACAGCTAGGACTTCATTGATTGTGACTATTGGCCCATCACCACGTCATCGAGGAGAGACTTCTAGTACCATATTGTTTGGCCAGAGGGTCAGTTTCTTCACTTAGATTTATACTTCCATATATGTAGTCATTCATTCTATATGAACTAAATATCATACTTAGATTTTTATAAAATTTATTCTCCTTGAGATCTGTTTCGTTGTGCATCGACTGTATGCTATATTTCTATTATTTTGATGTTAGTGTTGGAATTTGTTTTGAAAAATCACTGTTGGAGATTTCTAGCATCAAATGTTAATAATACTGGCAGAATTTCTTAATTTAATGCCCTTAGATTCAACTGTGCGTCCTTGTGCCATTTATTAACTACACTTGCTGGCATCTTATTTTACTCTTTTGTTAGTAGAGCCAATTTGTGACCTTAGTTATCATGATCATCATTATAAGCAAATAATTTATTGAGAGATAGGAGGTTCAAATTTAAGGGGGTAACTCGATAAATTATTCTAAGAACAAAAGTTAATAATTAAGAACACAAAACGTGCTGCTGCATACCATCTCTGAAGATCTACTAAAGAATAACCACATGTCCTTAAGCATAACACAGCAGCTAAATGCAATACACTACACAAAAAGATCTTCTAATGTATCAATTGACCAGTGAAAATTCTAGCTTTTCTTTCCAACAGAATACACCAAACAACTCCAAATTCAGCACAATGTCAAAGCCTTTTATAATCTCTATTAGTGTCAAAACTTCTAAAATTAATCCACAAGAGCTTATGGAGATCCTTGGAGATAGTAAGTGAAAAAACATTTTGAAAACTCAATCTGCACGTAGCACAAAAATAGAGGAAGAAAGCAGTTAGAGGTCTTCAAATTTGAAGTAAATCCTTGACAATGAAGTAATTCAGTTCGAGAACGCCAGTCCATATGCAAATGGTTTAACCTTTGAGATAGTGATTGATTTCCTAAGGAAGGAGCTACACTGCTGGATGAAGTGAGAAAATGGATGGTAGGATTTACATGGAAAACATCTGGAGTGTCAAGTGACCTAATCCTCTGGTCTAAGTTTGAATAGATGTGGATAGAATATAACAAGGTTAGAAGAGATTGTCAATCAGAGAATTCCCTATTATTCAAATTTCTGAGAAACATAAAATTTCTAGAAACAGCAGTAGATTCAGAAGATGAACAAAACTGGATTAAAGGAGACTGCTGATTGGAAAGAAGATAAAGTCTATGAAGCGTTTCAGAAAAAGGAACATCTCACAGATAGGTGGTTTTTGAAAGTGAATTTAGGCCTAATTCAATCTTACAAAATTGGGGTTGTAATGTTAGGTTTTCACTTGTATATGTTATTACTTGACCTTATTTCTAGTCGATGTGAAATTTCTGTCAAACCCTCACATCAGGGACTGGACATGTGGAATCTTGGACCATATTTTTTGTGGTTTGACAACACCTTGATTGTGGATGGAACAATAGGCCTAGCAGACCTTATTGGGTTAGAGCCCAATTCCATCTTAGAAATTGAATTAGGCCAAACCCAATAATGTTATAAAACAAGCCTGTAAAGTGAAGTTTGTACCCATTTATATACTATAACTTAACAATATCTCTAGTTGATGTGAGTTTCTAACTAGTGTCATCCCAAATTTTGATATGGGAACCATCTCCAAATTCAAGAATAGAGAAGACCGAAAGAAGCATAGTACTCAACTGTAAAAAAATAATTTCTAGGGCTGGCAAGTAATGCTGGACTGTTGCAGTGGCATACCACTGATCAAAATGCAAATCATATTTCATTATGATAATTTTATCATCATCGTCATTATCATTTAAAATGAATTCTTTTTGGTGAAAATTGATATGGTTTTCTGTTTTTGTGACAAAAATAACACATTTTTGTTTCATCAGGCTATGAAAGTTGAGAATATGTTGAAAATAAAGGAGGAATTTGATTATAAAAGCTTGTCTCGAAAGCTTGAGGTACAATTAGATAAGCTTATTGCAGAAAATGAAAGGCAGCAGAAAGCTTTTGAGGATGAAGTTGAGAAAATAAATTTGGAGGCCCAATGTCGAATTGCCGAGGTGGAGAGGAACTTTGCAGATGCATTGGAGGTTTGTCATATGACCCATATGAAGGATCTTGACTACAAATTACATTAAATTTTTAAGCCAAAGTCTTGTGGTTTTGAACTGTTTTGTAGTTGTATACATAATGCTGTATACTAATAACCTAGGGTTTACATATTGTTAAAGTATGTGATGGAGGATCATTATTATTAATTTAACTTTTCTAATTGATGGTATTGTTCTAGCTCATCTTGTGAACAGAACGTAAAGACAGTCTAGTAATTCTGGGCTATGCCTTAGTTATGCTGGATTGATGTCTTGTTGAGGAAGTATGGATTCTGTGAAGTGTTATTTCTTAAAAATGTCTCAGATTGAGTGTTGAGGTTAAAAAATGATCAATCTGTGTGGCTGGAGTACTTTTATGAAGATTGTGTGCTTTTGTATGTCAGATTTTAGGATGGATATAGTGTGACTTTTTGATCAGTTTGCTATCAAATGTTTTTTTATGCCTTTTTGGGCTGTCTCTATATCTTTGCTTTGTATTCTTAATTAAGTATTAGACATCGTGCAAAACCATTATGCCCTATTGTTAGGAAGTTACGTGTATATGAGAGGAGAAAGAGAAGTAATTAGAAGGTAGTTAGCCTAACTGCGATAACAGTTAGGAAAGGCGGGATGGGTAGTATAAAAGGGTGAATAATTGAATAGAGAGGGGTTGGTTGTTATTTTTGTGAGCTGTACAGGAAGCGTGACTTCTGTAGGGGGAGGTTAAGCTCTCTAGCTGTATCCAGGCATTGTATTCGTGTTTGTAGATAATACAACGAGAGTTATACAGAAGTTTCTGGTGTGTTTAGTGTACGTTTACCTTAGGTTCTTGAATTAGGAGCCTAACATTTGGTCCGACCTGTCGGATCGAGAAAGGGGTTGACGGAGATGGAGAGCAAAACGGAGGGAAGGTTGGAGACCCTTGAAATTACTGTAGAAGGGGTTAAGGCGGAAACTGCTGCGATACGACGGGACTTGCAGCAGATGATGCGGCTCATGGGAGGAGGAGCGAACAATCAAGATGGAAGGTCTGGGGGAAGCAGTAATTCAGTGAACGATAATCAAGAGAGACGTGATCAAGGTAGCTTCCATCCAAAAGGTAGCGTTTGAGGGAATGGAGCCGCACAGTTGGATTAATCGGGCAGAACGTTTCTTCCATCCAAAAGGTAGCGGAGGAGGACAAGGTGGAACTTGCCTACATTAGCATGGAAGGTAGTGCGAGTTATTGGTTTAAGGTCTGGAAAGATAAAGCAACCGATCGTACGTGGACTGGTTTGAAGTTGGCATTGTTGAATCGGTTTGGAGGAGGTTTCAGAGGAACCGTGTTCGAACAGATGGCGACGCTACGACAGGAGGGAACAGTGGAGGAATACGTCAGAAATTTCAAAATCTTGCTGGGCCAAACCCATGGATTGGCGGAAGAGTTAGTATTGGGGTTTTTTTCTCGTGGGTTTACGAGAGGACGTTAAGGGACAGGTTCGTATCCAAGACCTCCAAGAATTCATTGTGGCGGTGAGAATTGCACGGGACGTGGAGGATGCAATGTTCAAAGCGCGAGGAGGGGTGTGGAATGGCTTTAGGCCGAACACCACGAGTATGCGGGTTTCGTCGGCGGTCGTTCGAGGAGATGCCGATCGGTCATCAGTGAATCGGCCGGAGGGGACGGAGATCAGTGGCGCGAACTGGCGAGAAGGGGGGGCGACAAGTGGTAATGTAAGGGGAAGTACCTTCGGAGGTGGTGATAACAGAGCGCGAACGATGCACAACTTACCTTACCCCGAATATCTGAAGAGGAGGGAAGAAGGACGCTGTTTCCGATGTTGGGGTCCTTTTGCGCCGGGCCATCGTTGTTCCGAAGGGAGCTTGAGAGTTTTGTTGCTGGCGGAGGATGAGGAGGACGGCGGCGATGATGAAACCGATCAAGAAGTCAAACCGATGGAATTATCTGCATGCTCAGCGGAGGGTTAACTCAACCTCGAACAATGAAGGTGAAGGGGAAGATCGGAGACCGGGAGGTGTTGGTCCTCATTGATTGCGGGGCCAGCCACAATTTCATTAATCGGAGGTTGGTGGAGGAGTTGGAACTAACCATTACAGATTCGGCCCCGTATACTGTAAGTCTAGGGGATGGACAGAGAAAGATAACGAGGGGTTGCTGTGAGAGAGTCGTCGTTGTTCTGGGAGAGGCCGAGGTTGAAGAGAAGTTCCATCTCTTTGAGTTAGGCGGAGTCGATGCTATATTGGGGGTGGAGTGGTTAGAAAAATTGGGTGAAGTAGTGTTAAATTGGAGGGCAATGACCATGGGGTATTGCACGGGGGATAAAAGGGTGGTGATACAAGGAGATCCTGCTCTAACCCGACAGCTGGTGGAGCCACACGCTTTGTTGAAAATGACAGATGCTGAGTCATGGCTGATTATTTGGGAGTTGGGCCGAGTGGAGGATGAGTTGGACCGGGAAGAAGAGGTGGATTTGACAGAAGCACCGAGGGAAGAGATGGGGACGCTTCTGCAGAAGCACTACCATGTTTTTCGAGAAGTGCAGGGGTTACCACCGACTCGAGACTTGGTGCACCGGATACCATTAAAAGAAGGAGAAAACCCAGTGAACGTCCGCCCCTATCGTTACCCACATCTGTTAAAAGGAGAAATTGAGAGGCAAGTGGCTGACATGCTGCGAGCGGGAATAATACGGCCCAGTTCGAGTCCATATTCCAGTCCGGTGATACTGGTACAGAAGAAAGATAAAAGCTGGCGTTTTTGCGTGGACTATCGGGCGTTAAACTGAGCGACTATTCTGAACAAATTTCCCATCCCTGTCATCGAAGAGCTCCTGGACGAGTTGAGAGGGGCTGCATATTTTTCAAAGATCGACCTTAAAAGCGGCTATCACCAGATCAGAATGGGGAAGAAGACATACACAAAACGGAATTTAGGACTCACCAGGGCCACTACGAGTTCCTCGTGATGCCCTCGGTCTCACGAATGCACGGTCAACGTTCTAGAATGCGATGAATGAACTGTTACAAAGGTACTTACGAAAATTTGTATTGGTCTTCTTCGATGATATTTTAGTTTATAGTGCCAGCTGGGAGGAGCACCTTGGACATGTAAATCTGGTGTTGGAAGTATTAGAAGGAAGTGACTGTATAGCTAACAAAAAGAAATGTGAATTTGGGAAAAAGAAGATAGCGTACTTGGGGCATCAAATTTCAGAAGCAGGAGTTGAAATGGATGGGGACAAAGTTAAGGCCGTGGTAGAATGGGAAGAACCGAAGACTCTGAAAGCATTAAGGGGATTCTTGGGTTTAACGGGGTATTACAGGAGGTTTGTGAGGGGATATGGAAAAATAGCTAAGCCTTTGACGGAGTTGTTAAAGAAAGGCAAATTTTTATGGGCAGAGCAAGCCAGTCACGCCATGGCAGAACTGAAGAAGGCGGTCACTACAGCGCCGGTTTTAACTTTGCTTGATTTTAATCAGGAGTTCCACGTTGAATGCGATGCCTCAGGAGGGGGAATAGGAGCTGTACTCACTGAAAGCAAGAAACCCATTGCGTTTTTTAGCAAAGCACTGTCCGAGACTTCCATGAACAAATCAATATACGAAAAAGAGTTAATGGCGTTGGTGTTGGCCATCCAACACTGGAGACCTTATCTACTAGGGAGGAAGTTTGTGGTGCATACTGATCAACGCAGTTTAAAGTATCTGTTGGAGCAAAGGATTACTACATACCGCCAACAAAACTGGATAGCCAAGTTGATGGGCTATGATTTCAAAATCATGTATAAGAAGGGGAGTTCCAATACGGTGGTTGATGCTTTATCAAGGAAGGAAGAAGGAGGAATGGAGGAGGCAGAGTTACGGGTGATGTCCAGGTCCTATTGGCAGGATTTTCAGGAGGTGGAAAGAGATGAGACGTTGAAAAAGATAATAGCTGACAATAAAAGGGATGCCGACTGCCATGCGGCGTATACTCTAGAAAATGACCGACTGCACTACAAGGGAAGACTTGTAATATCCGAAACATCTACCTGGATTCCCAGATTATTGGCTGAGTTTCACGTAACGAATACAGGAGGACATTCTGGGGTATTTAGAACATATAGGAGGATAGCCCAATCGCTTTATTGGAAGGGTATGAAGAATGCTGTCACCGATTTTGTGGCAGGATGCGTAATTTGTCAGTAGCACAAGTATATGGCAGCTTCCCCCCAAGGGTTGTTGCAACCTCTATCGATACCGCAAGCAGTATGGGAGGAGATCACCATGGATTTTATTGTAAAGCTACCTAAATCACAAGGTTATGATGCTATATTGGTTGTGGTGGATAGGCTGAGCAAATACGCACATTTTATGACACTTAGACATCCTTATTCGGCTAAAACGGTGGCGGAGGTATTTATCCGAGAGGTTGTCAGGCTACATGGGGTTCTTGTCTCAATTGTGAGTGATCGAGATCCCTTGTTCTTGAGTACGTTTTGGAGGGAGCTTTTTAGAATGCAGGGGACACAACTCAATATGAGTACTGCTTACCACCCGGCCACGGATGGACAGACAGAGGTAATTAATCGGATTTTGGAGGGATATCTGAGATGTTTTTGCTCAGAGCAGCCCAAGAACTGGCATGTAGTGTTACTGTGGGCTGAGTACTGGTACAACACCAGCTACCAGGGAGCTGCGAGATGCACGCCGTTTGAAACGATCTATGGAAGTGCTCCTCCATCCTTGAACAGATTTGTACCAGGGAGTCAGTGGTAGAGGCAGTCGCACAAGATCTCATGACAAGGGACGAGGCTTTGAGGCAACTAAAATTTCACCTAAGTCGTGCTTAGGATTTAATGGTGAGCCAAGCGAATAAGAAGAGAAGAGATGTGGACATTAAAGTGGGGGACTGGGTCTATCTTAAAATTAGACCCCATAAGCGAGCATCTATACCAGTTTGTTTACATCCTAAACTAGCAGCTCGATACTTTGGCCCTTTCCAGGTGCTACAGCAGGTGGGCCCAGTGGCATTCCGACTACAACTGCCAGAAAAGGCACGTATACATGCAGTCTTTCATGTGTCACAACTTAAAAAAGCGATGGGAACAAAGAAGGTTGGAAAGGACCTACCAGCTGAGCTACAAGCAGAGGGTCCTACATATTGGCCAGTGTTGGGGATGAGGCAACGACAGCAAGGGAATGAAAAAATACAACAGATCCTGGTGCAGTGGCAGGAGGGTGGCAGCGAAGGGGCTACGTTGGAAGACGTGTTGACTATCCAAGATCAGTATCCTGATTTTAATTTCAACCTTGAGGACAAAGACGTGCTGAAGAAGGGAAGGGTAATGTTAGGAAGTTACGTGTATATGAGAGGAGAAAGAGAAGTAATTAGAAGTTAGTTAGCCTAACTGCGATAACAGTTAAGAAAGGCGGGATGGGTAGTATAAAAGGGTGAATAATTGAATAGAGAGGGGTTGGTTGTTATTTTTGTGAGCTGTACAGGAAGCGTGAATCCTGTAGGGGGGAGGTTAAGCTCTCTAGCTGTATCCAGCATTGTATTCGTGTTTGTAGATAATACAACGAGAGTTATACAGAAGTTTCTGGTGTGTTTAGTGTGCGTTTACCTTAGGTTCTTGAATTAGGAACCTAACACCTATTTTTGTGGAAAACTTAAATCACCGAAGATGCTAATTTTTAGGCTTTTTGGGGTAACATCTCTATAGTTTTCTCAATGCTTATATGGAGTTGTATGATTGTACCCTGTAGAAAGAGAGACTGAAATGCCAGATGGAGTACATGGAATTGGTAAAGGAGTTGGAGCAGAAGCTGGTCTTGAATCAAGAAAGACATGACTGCAATAGTTCTGTGGCTGGTAATGGAGAGGTATATTCCGTTTTAAATAATATTATCACGCTGCAAATCTTGAAGGTGGATTTTTGTCCCCCTGATTTTAGAAGTTAATGGTCACATATTTTTTGAGATATCAACGTGTGTTACTGTTTTCACATTCAACATTTTTGGTTAATGTTGGTTGCTGGCTGTGTCCTAAGTTTCTGGGACAAGTGTTGATTTTTTTTTTTCTTTAAATGTATTTGTTGAATGAACCTAATTTTTTGGTTATGTCCAAGTATGCTATTGTTTGGTAGGTTGGAGTGAACATTTGTATTTGAGGAAATATGAATATTTTTCCTGAATCATACTCGATACAGTATGAGGTATAAATTGGAAAGGGAAAAAGAAAATCTTTACACCAAATAATTCGGATATGATCTAGGCTCTGAAAATCCGTGATTCTGATTGGTTTGGGCAATCTCCAACATTCCCCCTCAATCCGGGTGGTATAGATATCTATCATACTCAGATTGGATTTGATGCTATCACGTATATTCCTTGGTTAGAGCCTTAGTTAGAATGCTTGCTGTCTGCCTGCATGATGGCATGCGAGATTACTCTCAATTTTAGCAACATTGTTTAACATCTTTCGGGGTGTATTTTGTTCATGCTGAAGAGAGGTCTATGTTTTCTTTTATATTTTTTCTTTCATCTACAGTTTTTCTTTTATACAAAGACACACACACACAATAAGAAAAACATTAGAATAGAAGTCATCCTGCTATCTCATTTTTGTTGCTGTCTGCTGTCTGGGATTGACTAGTATGATCTCAACATGTCACAATAGAATCTCAAAAGGAGATAAAATATGAATTCATTAAGGTGTTCTTATTTATCAAAGTTAATCTTCTGGGATTGTTGTTTCATGACAAATGTTTATATTAAGCAATAATTTATTTTATGATTTTCTTAGCAGTCTTGTGGTAAATTCGATACTGTAATTTACACATCAATCTTCATCAGTCCCAATGTCATAGTTTTAATAATTGCCTGGTTGAACGATTATAGTTGCTGCTTTGAGGTACTATTTTTATCTTTTTATTTTTTGTTTTAATTAGTTAGCTATTTGTGCCTTTTTGGCTCAGGGGCCCGCATCATCTTCAGCAGGTGAAGTTACTGAGGTCAAAATACTGCTTGAAACTGAAAGAAGTCGGAGGAAGGCAGCTGAAGAAGAGGTAGAGCATCTAAAAAATCAACTGGGGAAATACACACAAACACAGGTGAGATTCAGTTAAATGGCAAGCTTTTCTGTTTCTTCATCTTTCTAAAATGGTTTTATTGTACTAAAAATCTTTTATGTATACTAGGCAGGAGATGCCGAAATTGTAAAGCTGCGGAACATCTTGGAGGATGAGGCTAATCAGAAAAAAAGACTTGAAGAAGAAGTAATAATATTGAGAAGTCAATTATTGCAATTGAACTTTGAAGCTGACCAGGTATTTGTTTTATGTTGACTAAGATTTGAGAATTCAGCATATTCTTTAGTAATAAACTTTAACTTGGATTGTAATTCTATGCTTTGAGTCATTGAGTTTGCTTTGATTTAATGAAAGTGGCCATAAAATGCACAATGCTCTTCAGTATTTAATTTTGTAGAAAATTCTTGTAACAAACCCAACCAGAGCTCCAAATATAGGTCCTAAACATAATTTCATTCTGAACTGATGAAGTAGTAGATGTTGTCAAATCAAAGATTCTTTGATCTCTCCATTGCTTCTAGCTGCATGTTACATTATGTTCTTTTACATAACTTTGAATCTTTGGTATAGTATGATATAATTCTATGTTTATAGATGAGAAAGTGTTTGGAAAATGGAAGCTCTGGGAGCACATTTTCTGCCATGGATTCCTCCCGGCCTACCCAATTCAAGGACACTGCAAATGGTCAGAAGTCATCTGTTGCTACTCTCTTTGAGCAAGGTATGAGTTCTTTTGAGTTATAACTGAAACATTCCATCATATCGGTGTTAATGATTCGTTATTTTAACAGTTGGACTGCAAAAGATTTTATCGTTGCTGGAGTCAGATGATGCCAATGTACGAATTCATGCTGTGAAAGTGGTAGCCAACCTAGCTGCAGAAGGTTGAAGCTAATCTCATTTTAAGGCTCTATATTTGATCATCTACTTTCTGTAAAAAAAAATTTCTGGCAATGCTTACAATTGTTAAAAACAGTACTTGAGTTAGGAGTCTGTTTAGTTTCAGAAAAATATTTTCTGTTTTCATTTCCTATTTTCACAAAACATAATAATGTATATAGAAAATTGTTTCATAAATCAAAAGTCCCTCTGTTTCTTTTATGTTGATTGTCTTCTGATAGTTGTATATATTGCAGCTTCATTTATTTTTTTAAATCATTGGTTGTAATTTATCTGGAAAATTCTACTTCTTTCTGAAAAGCATCTGTATTAGTTTTCCATAAAATTCGTCTTGTTTTCACTGTCCACTAGACCATTCTTTCATTCTACATTTTCTCTGCTCATACATTCCGAAGACCAAGACTGGTCGTTTTGTTATATGCTCATGTATATTTTCTTATGTGTAGTATTTCCTTTAGTAGTTTTTCTGAATCTGATATGCAGAGGCTAATCAAAAGAGAATTGTTGAGTCTGGGGGGCTTACTTCCTTGCTGATGCTTCTTCGAAGATATGAGGATGAAACTGTTCGCAGAGTAGCTGCTGGGGCAATTGCCAATCTTGCTATGAATGGTGAATATCGTTAGTATATTTTTTTGCATGTTATAGACAATTGGATCTTGCTTCACACTTTGTGTACTACCTTAGTTTATTAGTGTTGTGCATTTAGCTAATGTTACAATTGATATTGTTTTGCTTTCTTTTGTTAAATCAGAAGCGAATCAAGAACTTATTATGGCTGAAGGAGGAATTACTCTGTTATCAATGACTGCATCTGATGCTGAAGATCCACAAACTCTTCGAATGGTTGCTGGGGCAATTGCTAACTTATGTGGAAATGGTATAATTTGTTGTTTTTTAGCAAGTCATTTATTTATGTTGATAAGTGCATGAAAATATAATGTTAGCCATCAGATAAATTCAATTTGGATAGTTACTTAAAATCACACTATGTTGGTGATGTAATCTCCACTATTGTCTACTAATTGTTTCTTTGGACATTATGTGCTTGTGGGTTGAGAAATTGACATCTTGTTTGGCATTTTTTTTGTGAACATAAGGTCAAACATGGGTTTGAATGGAATAATGAATTTCTGCTCTCGCGATTATTATTCTCCTCAAACAATCATCATTATGTTGAAATCATTTTCAAATAAGATATCTAAATATAAATCACTTTAACCCACATTTAAGTGAACTCCATCTTTTTCCAAAGATTTTCTAAAATTGTAATGGCCAACGCTCAGAAAAATGCCAACTAATCCTGAATAGTTTGCACTGCTCTTGCTGATATTTACCCCTTTATACATGAACCTTGTCCAAATGCTGCCTCATACAATCTGTCTTGCACTAATCATACAAAGCTGAAACTTTTGTATAACTTATTTTGGAAATAACAGGAGCATTTTTTCTATTTTCTTGTCTTAGCTGACTTTCATATATAAAACCAGTTCTAGCTTAATGTCATTGAGAATTCTACATTCAGTGTTCCTGTTACATTAAAGCATATGTACATATGACGCTATAGTAGATTTTGTATTTGAAATCATTGTATTTCCATCCATATGTATTTTTCTGTAGGTTTCATATTTTTGTTTTCCATGTTCTTCAGATAGAATATTGATGACTCTGAGATCCCAGGGAGGTATTAAGGCTTTACTGGGAATCGTAAGATGTGGACATCCCGACGTCCTTTCCCAAGTTGCACGAGGAATTGCAAACTTCGCAAAATGCGAGTCTCGAGCTTCCAATCAAGGTCTACTTTTTCTCCTATTGATTCTCAACACTGAGAACATTAAGCTTCAAGTTAGATAGAAAATGGACAAAATAGTCAATTTGCTCCCACCATTTCACTTCCTCAAAGTCACTGAAAACTTCAAACCTTACAATTATAGTTCTGCTCTCACAGGGATAAAAAGTGGCAGATCTTTTTTGATAGAAGATGGTGCACTTCCATGGATAGTACAAAATGCTAATAATGAAGCTGCACCAATCAGGCGTCACTTAGAGCTTGCACTCTGCCACTTGGCACAGCATGGTAACGAGACTTCTCGTCATGTTTCACTTTTTCATAATACATTATTGCAAACTTTAAAATGTGATGTTTCAAAATAAACATTACAGAAGTGAATGCAAAGGACCTGGTTAGTGGAGGTGCTCTTTGGGAGCTTGTTCGAATTTCACGAGATTGTTCACGAGAGGATATACGGAATCTTGCTCGTCGGACTCTTAGTTCTGTCTCAACATTCAAAGCTGAATTGCGGCGCCTACGTATAGATTATTAATTATGAATCTGCGCATTCATTGTTGTTCCACAGCTTGTGAGGCACGTACTTGATAATAGTTCCACAGTTATGGAATGGTAGCTTACCTTGCTATTTTTGTGTTAAGTGAAGCAGCAGGGGTTTAGCATCTACTTGTTATGTAGCCATTACTGACCAGAATGAATGTATGTATAATCTATAGAGAGGAAAATTTGAGGTTTTTGGGCAGGGGAGAGATGGTGAAAATTTGTTAAACATTGGTTTGTCAAATTTTGACCACCACAAATTCCATAGAGCTGCCCCATATTGTTATTTGTAATTGATTATTGATTTGTGTAAGTAATGAAAATCATCATTCTAACTGGTGCCCATGTAATACAATTCTATTTGATTTTAATCCCCAAATAATGTTAGTCTAAATTCTTTGGGTTTTTTCAGCAACCCTTTTTTTTAATCAACGATAAGTCTAAGTTTAAGACTTTGTAGGGATATGCTCTTTTCGGTGCTATTTAAAAACTTTTAATTATGTTATTTAAAAACTTTTAATTACGCTCGTGTTTTTTATAAATGGGGAGTATAATTTATTATTATTATTTTTTTACATAACATAAAACTGATAAAATTACTTTATTAATAATATCTTAATATATTATGTCATTAATTATGTTTTATGAATAAAATGATAAATTTATAATTATAAACTAAGGTGTATATAATATTTTTCTTTTAACAGGAACTAAACCACTAAAAAAATCCAAGATTTGAAAGTAAAAAAGAATTTACACAAACTAGATGACATAATATTTATATTTAAAATATATTTAAGTCAGTTATTTTATTTTACTCTAACAAAGAAAAGAATAATGCTTATTATTTTATTTTACATTTAATTTTAATATATTATAATTATTAATTCCAAAAATATAAAAAATATTTTATTATTTTCTTCAGAGATAAAATTTTCATGCTTATGATATACATTATTTTATAATATTAGAATATTATAGTATGTTGTCTAAATATGATTGATTGGAGTTTTGGTAATTTTGTGATGATACGCAAAGGCAATCACAACAATCTCGCATGCACGTCTCTCATTTTGAGAAAAGCCTATTTCACCACACCATTCTTCTTTCTCTATTTCTACAATAATTTCTTCGGTCTCCCGTGAAATTCTTTTATTTCTTAAAAGATAAATTCATTAAGTATCATGACAATGTTTTGAAAAATCAGTCATGGTAATAAAAAGAGACAACAAATGGATGAAAAGGGTGGTGTCGGGGACCAACGGAGTTTGAAACTCCATTGGGTGCAGTTGCTGCGGTGGGGTATAAAATGGCCAAAGTGGCATTTAAAATTTGGAGTTGCAGTGGGGAATATGTGGGGTGCAAAAATTAAAAGCCCATTCTTTATGTTTTCTGTCAAACATTGTGCAGTGTAGAAATACAAATTCCGTAGTACAAGTAGAAAACTATTAAAGTTGAAAAAGAAAATTAATGAAGATGGAAAAACTCATTGTTTCAAAAAATGGGGATAAAATAATTACGCATACAAGATACAACATTAAACCTCCTGGTAGTACAGATAAATTGGAATCAGTAATCCTAGGCTTCTAATATATAGAAGAGCCGGGAAGGTATAAACACAAAATCACTACCAACTATTCAAACACTATCGAACTACACTTTTGCAAGACGTAGGAAAGGAAGACAATATGAACAAAAAGATTTAAGGAAAAAATATCCTATATCTCAAAATTCAGGGTTGATCTTACCCCAATCAATTAACATGTGCGTAGCAGAAGAGGACCAACTGATAAACTAAGCATATCACTGAGAGCTACCTGAACCTCAGTTGACCCATGTTCGCAACTTATCAAGCCAGTGATAAGAGGGAAAAAATGATCCAGGTTCTTCTCCAATGATGTATCTCCCAAATTACACATACCTTGAAGAGAGGCCACAACAAGGGGTGCACGTGCAGCCAATTCTCTCCTCTTCCCAGACCCTAGTGGAACTAACCAATTCAGCTGCCTACCATTAGAAGATTCGGATACTCTTCCAGAACCTGCAACTTCAATATAAAACTTCAAGACTTCCTGACAAAGCTGAACAAAAAGTGTCTCTACCTCAATCTCCTCATAATTAGGAGGCGTATCCACAACAAGGTTCTGTAAAAATGTGAGGCATATTTGGTAGGACTCATTCTCCAGGCGTAACAGTGGAGGGTCTTGCATTTGAGTCATAGAGCCATACTCTTGTAATTTTGAACGTAAAATGAGATTGCTGTTAATCTTGTGAGCATGTAATGCCACATCATGCAAAGCCTCAAACAAGACAAGTAGAGCTTTTGCTGAAAGCTGAGATCGATACATGTTATAGATCTCCATCACCGCCTGCCAATTTCAGTGAGTTAACACCATTTTTCAAAAACTAGATACTGATGATTTTAACAGAAGTGAGGTATTAAATGGTAAATATTCTTCATCTCTAGAGCATACTTTAAAATTATGTTTTAGTAAAATGGTAACCTACGACAGTAATGTTACAGACCATAAGTTTCAAAGGAATATTTCGTCATATTTCTTGCTACTGGGCAATTTTTAGGACATTCTTTCCATAGGGCATTTTAACAACGGAGAAATAAAATAAATCTACCTGGATCAATAAAAGCTGAACAGCAGCTCGGCACTTTGCATCAGATAAATGTGCATAAAGATGTTGAGTCCTCACGCTTTGTAAACTATCATGTGAGCCAGACTGCTCAGGATCCCTGTCATCTTCAGCCATTGAAGCATGTTCATGATTTCCAGTCACAATGTCTCCACTGTCAAGGAATTGAAAGTTAGGGAGTGTTGCATTTGCTGCTTCTTTTAGTGAAAAAACCACTTCTAACCACTTCTCATCAGAAAACAGCTCCCCAGCATTACTCATCAAACGAACAAAAGCAGCAATACCAATGCCAGCCAGGCTTTGATGAGGGCGCTTTATAAAGCTTACCAGGAGCATCAAAACCTTCCTTAAAAGTGGATTGACAGTGTTATAGAAGTTGACAAAAAGATCTACAACCAATTGCAGGGCTAGTGTGCATGTCTCGTAAAGCCATGCATCTTGATCAAGCTGACCGTCAGTCTCTGATTCATTGACCTCTGAGTTACTCCCAGAAGGATCAATGGCATGACGAACATAATCAAATATTGGAAATAGGACTGATTCAAATACTCTTTCCCATAAAGGAAGTGAAAAAAGGTGGCCATGGTTGCGTAACGTTTCAAACAGGACCTTCAAGGCGCTTTGCCTTATTTCAGATCTTGGGTCAAAGCTAAGTTCAGACAAACCTGCAAAAAATAGGTGTTGAATATAAGTACATGCATAACCCACTAAGCTTCCGATACAGATAGCAATAAGTAGTAACTAACCATTTGAGTAAGTAACGAAATATAAGCTATCTAGATTTTCTCTAATTAGTGCCAGGGCATTTACTCAATACAATGTCCTTACCAGCCAATAAAGGAAACCAGAAATAGAGATGATCATCTTTGTCTGTCACCTCCCCATTTTCTTGTTTCCCCTCTTTTCCTGTTCGAGGTGAAGGAGTAGACACCTTTCCATAAGTTTCCTTGTCACTATTTCTGGACGAAGATCCAAGGTCTCCTGCTGCTAGTTTTGTGGCACAGAATCGAAGGAAAGCAATGGCATTTAGGCTAATCTCTTTGTTAAATCTACTATTGGTGAATGCAATTAGACAATTAACACAATCTGTAAAGGTGGTGGTTTCAGTCTCAGTGATGTATGGAAAGTAATCTCGAATAATTTTCTCCATAATTTCAAAAGACAAGAGTACAATATTTTTGTGGTCATCATATGCTGCTGTTGTGAATACCTGGAATCAAGACCACAAGCCATTAGTGGAAATAATAAAAAATAACTTACAGCAGACAAACATTTTACATGAAAATTGAAGCCCTCTAGGGAACAGAAATTAGCCTACCATGAACATGCTCTTCCATCCTGATTTTACATTGTTGACCCGTGATAAAACCATTTGGGAGACACATCTAATGATAAGTTCTCTAATTTCAACAGCACTACTCTTCCTCATAACAATGACGAAAGGCTTCATAAATTCATTCTGAAAATTATAATTAGCCAATTCCTCTCGCTCCAGAAATTTCATTGACAACTGACGCAAGGAATCCATTGCAAAAATTGCAATTGAAAGGTTCCCAGAACAGCCAATGGTTACAAAGAAATCTGAGAGAACATGCCATATGCTTGACCACACAAGCCTGATGCGGTTCATATTATAGTGTCTGTTACAGAATAATCACCTCAAAGTCAAACAATAAAATAAGAAAGCAGTGCATAGACATTAATCATTCATGAACAATAAAATCATAAACCGAATGCTTTCCTGATTACTATTATTTTCTAGATCAATTGCACCTTCCCAATGTCGTTTTTAGGGGCATTTGCAACTTCACCTCACCAAGAAAATTAGACACTTTCTGAATGGTCTCACAATCAAAGATTCCACATTTTTTTACAAGAACAAGAATTAGACAAGAAACTAGTTTAGAGTTCAAATGATAAAGTTACCCAACCTACAACTTTGCATAAGATTTGGGGCGACCTGTCAAATGAGAAAAATACAACCAGGACAACAGTGTTATCTGATTATAACCAACAAAGGATATTTAAACTGACAAGAAGATCAAGGTTCCAAAGATGCCATTGAATTTACTATTTATTTATACTAATCCCCAACCTGTAACGAGCCTCAAGAGAATATTTTTCAGAAGGAACCTAGGAAGCAGTAAGTATTAGTAGAAACATAATACATACGCAATTTCAACTATCTTTGTAAGGCTGAACACCCGTGGATCAGATGGAGATCTAAGTTCCTCCATGGAAACTTTGCACAAAGCCTTGACAAAATCTATTATGGCCTCACTGTTCAGCTTCTGACTCCGAGTGTATATGCGATTCATTTCCGAGCTTCCGACTTGTTCCAACATGTTCAAATTGGAGACTAGATTGTTCACCTGTTCCGAAGTCACAGCTCCAGAAGTATTACTACCGATTCCAGTGCTATCATATGAACCCCGCATCACTGTGGCAGCTGCATATTGCATCCTTCCGGGTCCCTTTTTCTTTAAAACAGGAAGAATAGTTGATTTTGATTGCTTTGCTTTTTCAGAATCATTTTGAGGGAATGCAAAGAAAGTGGCATCTGGTGGGGCCCCCTCTCCGAGAAGATGTAGATGTTCAAATCGGGAAACACAGGTCAAGATATGCTCCCAAGCTTCTTGTAAGTAATTCCCATCCTCATCAGCAATATTAACAATCACCTATCAACAATTAATATGCAAAATATGAAGTCAAATCCATAACAGTGTAACGATTGCTTTTAGACATGTAGTTGGCCATAAGTATACATTGAAATTAAGTATAAGCATCTTCAGAGATTTGTTTTACTGCTTCAGGAAGGAAAACTTCCAAAAATCATTCCATTAATTCCACAATTACTAAAATTGTAGCAGAAACTTATGTGATTCAGTAACAAAAAGGACAACCTTTTTTAATTAACCTGCATGCAGTGGGAAAAAACTTGCAGAGAATTAAGCTTTAGATAGTTCTGAACCATTAAGAAGTATCCATTTTGGAAGTAAAACTTGTTCAAACTACGTGAAAGTGGTGCATACAACTTGATGCTGAAAGCACTTTATGCAAAAAGTACAATACGAAACCTTAGAAATACTTCAAAACAGGTTCAAGAACAGAGTGCATTAAAGAAAAGTTTTTACGCAGAAGGAATTGAAAAATATCCTTACAGAACCAAAGGGCCAGACGAATATAAATAATGACTTCATATCAAATCAGGGAAAATTATGATTAATTTGTTTTAGGATGGAGTTGTGAAAGCCATGAAAAGCAACATTTTAAGGAATACCACTAGACTATGTTTGAAAGTTGCTTTACCCACGTTTAGATAATCAAGAGGTAGTTGCCAATGGTGTCAAATTCGAATATAAGTATAATTCTTTCTAAGCTTTTCCAAAATAACCAAGTGTCTAAGATAAAATAATAAATGACATTTTAAATAAAAGCAAAACTAAAACCAATAATAGCCCATCAATTTGGAATGCAGGGAATTATAAGCCAGCTAAAAGAATTATTTACCAACCTTGATCGCATCTATATTTTTCTGCTTAATATCAGCAGGAGAATGAAGGGAGGTAAATTTTGCTAGTGAAGTCACAAAAGCATCTCTGTGAGTCTTCATGGACATTACAGAAGTAACATGAATAGCATATCGAAAGCCCTCAAGACACAGTGCTATTATAAATTCATCATCACTTTGATCAAGAGGAACACTGAAGGCAGCTAACATTGGTGCCCAGCAGACCTCAATCATGAATCTCAGGATTACAACATCAGTTGCTGCATAATAGATTGACCTACAATTTGCAAGCAAATAAATATCAATAATACTTCCCCACAAAAAATATTTCAAAACAAACAGTAATAAAAAGAAAAGGAAAGAAGTATAAAAAGATAAATAAATCAATAGATTTGGACTTCATTGTGCTTTTGATTTTGATACCACACTCTTAAAGTCCATTATGATCAGCCATTCAATTCCTCTAACTGATGGCTTTATTAAAATGCATAGTTTCTATGTGTCTAGAATTATCATCTCTTTCTTGTGCTCTGGTCTCAAAATCTAAGGACCTTCTACATGTCTTTATGGTTGATCCCAGCCTCAATGTCTCCCTAGTAGCTTTCTTGATCATACAACAACTTCTATAATTCGGTCATACATTTCACTGTGAGGATTAAGCAATTTGGGGTTGGGAATTTTCCTCTTTCCCCTCTTGGTTTCTTTCTTGAATCGCCATTGGTTCCGTTGAATCTTGTCTGGTGTTTGTTGCGATAACATCATATTGGTGCAATGAGCATGGAGCAACCTCCTCGGTCTGTTCTTCGGGAGAGATTGGTTTGGTTTGTAAGTTGTGCCGCTCACTCTATGGTCTAAAGCAATCTTTCTATGATTGGAAAGTTTAGTTACATTGTTCAATCCTTTGGACTGAAACATAGTGAGACAGACCATTCTGTTTTCTATTGTTACACCTCCCCGGGATATTACGTGCACCTTGTTCAAAGTCAAGGTTCTCATATCTATTGTCTCATTCAAGAAAAGTTGTTTGGAGTTTGTTAGATCAAATGACCAACTTACATATGTGATAACCAAGTCCTTAAGAGAATTTCGAATGAGTTTATTTGTTCCAAACTTGATACATATAATTGTATGTTCTAGTTTGAATGAGAGTGTTATTAAATACAACATAAGAAGTAGTGTGTTGGGAAACCTTTTCTGCTACACTTATGATTTTTGTCTAGTTCTTTACCTAGGAGTCTACGGCACTCCGAGTTGTACCTAGTTTTGTACCAAGTAGTCTAGGGAAGTCTTTTGATCTTTCATCTCCCCATTGTATCTCATTTCTATCATTATAAATTGAAGATCATAAGAGGGGTTCTAGAAGCCCTCCAAAATATACTATAGTAAAAGTGGTTTGATCTATAAAGAGAAGGTGACTGAATAGCAGCAACAAAAGGTTCTTCATAAAAAATGTAGATTAAGGTTCACTCATGACCTAAGAAAATTAATTGACTAGGAATTATTTTTATAACGTAATGAGAAAATACTGAGGAACATACTCAGTTTTGCGAGCTTTTTCTTTGAATTGTTCCTGCATATGTCGGATTAGATCATCACTGGTCTCCATATTACTGTCTTCCCCTCGCTTCCGGATCACAATATTCAATATACTATCCAAGCCTAAAAGTCTGTTCGAGTTCACAGCCTGTATTTGCTGGGTTTCCAGATCAACTTCTTTCATTTTGATCTCATTTCTAGATATTCGTTCATACAAAGACCTCAAATATTCTTCTGGTACATCTTTTCCATCATCTATGCCACGATTATTTTTTATGAAATCTTCAGCCGACATCTGCATAACTCAATAAACAAAAAAGAAGCTCATTACATCTATCATAATCATATATAAATCAACTTCTAGAACTAATAAACCCGCACCTTGTTTTTCACCATAGGATTATGAGCATCAGTGTTAAGCAGTATCACAGAATAGGCAAGAACATACGCCGTATCAGCACTAGAAAAGACTTTTGGATTACATTTACAATATCGTTCTGCAAACTTTTCCATAATTCGATCAATTTTCTGTGCCTCACCAGGCAGTCTAAAGCCTTGAAGAAAGGCCCTGATTGCTTCATCAAACTCCAACCCTTGAAAGTCAAAAGAATCCACATATGCATGCATTACTTTCAAGGATAATTCTTCCCTTTCTCCTAGATAATCCCCAATCAAAGTCTTGTTCAACCCAGATGCATCTTTAAGAAAAGCTGCTATTTCCTCTGGTGAATTACCCACTTTGTTGGCATTGATGAGGAATTCAATTCCTTTCTTTGGCTTCCTGTTAAAAAGTGATATACCTTCCTGCCATAAACTTAGCATTAGCTTCATAGATGTCAAATAGTTGAAGAAATACCAGAGATTTGTTTGCTATTCTAAAATTTAAGAACTTGCTCTTGGTCCATTGAGGTCACACCTACCTAACTCACCTTAGTTGAGGTCTATTTGGAGCCCTAATTACACCTTAAGGGTGGTGTCCTCATCAATTACTGATATGGTAAATAAAATATACAACAATAGCACAAAACTCATTTCAAATCAATTTCGTAAGATAGAGTTAGTTCCTAAATCCTATTATTAATATAGTATCAAAAAACATCCTAAATAAATTTATGGGTCATTTGAATTTGCCACTGATAGGATATAAGATAGGGTGGTGGAACAGTTGGAGAAGGTGAACAAGGGGCCTATAAATGTAAACCTTTTGTAATTCTGTAAGGGAGTTAGTCAATTGTATACTTTGTACATACCGGTTTCGAACCTGGTGAGAGGGGTTAGGCTCTCGAGTTACACTTGGTACTCAGTGATTGTTACTGTGAATAACATACCCATTGTTTGATTCTTTCTGTCATGTGTGAGTGCATATCAGTGGTGAGGGTGACTGTTAGGTCCTTACACTAAAGATTCCTAACAGCCACACTCTAGGATGGAAGTCCTGGATATGAGAGCGAATATCGGTAACCCCCTTAATTGCAGTGACCACAATCCCACCTTAGTTGTGACTACTTTGGAGGTTGCCTGGATTATAAACTTAAAGGTGGTTACTTAGTCCTACATCAACTAGCAATATAGTTAAAATAAAATATATAAGTGGAGTGCAAACCTATTTGTAAACTGGTTTTGTAAAGTTTAGTTAAGTCCAAATCCAAAGTTTAAAACTTGGTCACCTGAAGTTTCAGTTTATAAGCCCGACGTTGCTCAATGTTTGAAACCTCAGATGTCTCATTGGAGACTTCAGACTGAGTATCTGATCCTTCAGCTGGCTCTTCACCATTCCCATTTGCAGTGGGAGGAACTCCAGCATCATGATCATTATCAACTGCTTCAACTTTTTTGCCTGAAAGAGGATCTGGAATGCGGAATTGTTTGTTCATCCAGTCTCCCATGGATTTTAAAACAGCAACTAAACACTTCATGGCTTCAAGTTTCAGTGTTTCCTCTTGAGGTGGCAAAACTGTGGTTGTTGCACCAGGAGGGACACCCTGGGCAGTTTTAAGGAGTCCATTTACCATCCTAAGGGGAACACAACAATTAGATATAAGTATAGAGTACATAGACAAATCCATAATAAAAACAACCAAGTCCACACCAGCACAAATGCCACACAAATAAATCCAAAAACATAAATTATAATAAATTGGGGATCCATATCATAAATATAAAATAGAACACATTGTTCATAGTATACCAAATAAAACAAAATATTGCAGACCTCTCAAATATGTTTGTTGAATTGACATCACAGTCATAATTGATAAAAATGTCTACCAATATCTGTGAATCATCACAGAGCTTCTCCAGAAAACGAAGCACAATCATCTTTTGCTGGAAATTAGGTTGAGCAACATTTTCTAGAACCCTAAGAACAATCATGGGGAAAAATACTCCAATTTCGGCTTTCAGTCCAGCTCTAAATCTTGATACCAGACTAATGAAGATGGAGCAAGATAGCTGAAAAACGATCAAAAGAGTTGAGGCACTGTTCTTCAGCAATGATAAACATAAGTACTGCTTGATGGCACCCAAAAACCTGCTTCACCACAGCCAATGCAACCATCAGTAGTGTTTTTTATCATCCCAGAAGGATACATAATAAAATTGAAGGAAAAAGTGTCCACTTGTGCCTAAAAGACAAGATAATTTCACATTTCATTAACGACAGCTTAAAATATGTTCAAATTGAAAAAAAATATAAAAAAAAAATTCAAAAGGCAGTACAGGAATTAAAAATAGCAACACATTAATAGTCCATCTTGTGCAAGAAAATATGATTAAACAGTATTAATCTCATGAAATTAATGGACACAATTTTTATGTAATTTGATCAGTTACTCTAATTCCTTATGAATTTAATATTATGAGGACAGAAGAGAAATTTTTAGTATATACCACACCTAAAAATAATTCATGCAGAGAGTGCAGGATTGAGTTTTCCCCTTTAATGCACTCAATCCAACAATAACTGGTCTACTTTTACAGATTGCAGGAAAAAAGACTTTGCTACTGACTATCATACCCAAGCTAAAGTCTGTGAACAATGCATAATTTCGGAGTGTTGGAAACCAAAACTTAGCATTGATAATTGCACAAGATAAAAAACACTAATACACACAACCAAAACTCATTAGTTTGGATAATCTGGTAAATAGAAGCTACACATCAACTACATGAGTGATTTTCTGACATATTTGATAGTTGTCATCAGTCACAAAGAACAAGACCACAGTTCCATAGCATGTTTCACATTACACTTGTACAAGTGCACACACATATCTGCCTAAGTAGAAAGTACTCTACTTCCAATTATGTGACACTCATTGAAGGATACGGGGAGGCTTAATCATATTCAAAGGGAGGTTGTACCTCCAAACAACCCTAACTTTCAAACCTTGGACAATGATGACTTTTGGATTATAACATGGTTATTAAGATCAATCAATAACATGTTCACTTTCAATACCCAAAATCTAGGGAAGATCTTGGAAATACTTTATAACACAGTATATCTCTACTTGCTATGAGCTAGAAGGTAAGATATTAGGTGCCAAACAAGGCACAATTTCAATTGTGGAATACTATGGAGTCCTAAAGGATCTATGAACTGAACGAGACTAGTATGAGAATTTGAAACTCGAAACTAATAGCGATGTTGTCACTCTTGCTCACTTTGTTGAGCAATCTTATATTTTTAAGTTATTATCGCCATTGAATCATGATCATGACCCCATTAGGGCACACGTTCTTTGCAAGGAAAGAATTTTCTCTCTTTCTGAAGTCTTTCTATATTCTTCAGGGAAAGGAGACTCATTTGATGATCATGATGAATGAGCCACCAGCAAAGGGAGCCTTGTTCTCTGGAAAGGCTTTTAAACCTGAGACCTAAAAACCTTGAGAATAGAAGCTTAATTCAAAAGGCAAGGAGGACTGCTAGTGCTCTCAATTTTAGAAATTTGGTCACCAAGGAGACTTGCTTCAAGTTGCATGGAAAGGTAAAGAGTCTTGTTTGTTTGGAAAACTCTGAGTTCAATCCTCAAGGAAGGCTCATCAAGCAATTTGAATTGTAATAGTATTGGCAAGGCTACTTCATCCTCATCAATTGAAGAAGGAATGCTCGCTTTATGTGCTAAGATTGAATGCCTAAAACCTCTTAAGGATTCCACCAGTAGGCTATCTTTTGGTACTTGCCTCTAATCATAACTAATAAGAACTTCAATTCCGTTTTTGGCGTTTCTGAAACTATATGTGAGAATTCTTGGCTTCAGGATTCTAGTGCAACTAACCATATGCCACCTCATTCCCTTCTTTTGACATCATATGTTCCTCTTTCCAGTAATCACATTGTTGCAAATGGAACTTGTGCTCAATAACTAGACATGGTAATATTTTTCTTTTGCCATCTCTTAGCCATAAAGATATTCTTGTTCAAAAACTTTCTAATAACCTTGTTTCTGTTCAAAATTTACTCACGACCTTAAATTGCTTTATCAATTTCTTTCCCTCTAATTTCTCTTTTAGGATCATGTCACAAGGAGGACTATTGTAATTGTTAAGGAACATGGAGGGTTATATTGTCTTAAAAGCCAAGGAACCAAGGACAATATCAGTAAACAAATGGCAACCTTCTGTCTCCAATCCAACACCACTAGGATATTCATAATTTTAATTTGTCAAGTCTATGTTTCCTTTTTTTCAAAGAGTTGAGTCAGTCAAGTGTGACATATGTCAGTTTGCAAAGCACCATCGTGTCACATTCTCTTAGTAATAAAAAAAATGGTTATTCTTGGGGTTTGCATTTAATTCTAGTATATTTGGTGTTAAATGGTTTGTTACTTTTCCTTATGATTGCATCTATGCCACAAATTTTCCTAGAGAAAGGAGAATTTGAAATTTTTCCCTTACTGGTAAAACTCTTCAGCATGATATACACAATTTGAAAAGTCAATTAAACATTTGCATTCTGATATTGGGAAAGAATGTATAAACCATGATGTGTTTAGATTCCTTTCAGAAAATGATATTGTTCATGAGCTCAACAAAAGGACATTGTTGAAAGAAAAAAATAGGTGTCTTCTTCAAGTGACATGGACCCTACTCTTTCAAAATAATATCCCTGAATCTTATTGGAGAGAGGTTGCACTCACAGCTACATACTTCATCACCGATTACCCTCTTGGGTTCTAGAAAGATGTAGTCTTGTTGAATCTATATCTTCTTTCTTTCCATACGTTCCTTTCCCGTCTAACCTTCCTAGTCATGTTTTTATGTGTGTTGTGTTTATCCATGTTCACAATTAGTTTTGTGGGAAGTTAGACCCTAGAGGTGCTAAATGCATATTTATTGGTTATGCTTATGATAAAAAGGGTTTTTTAATTGTCTATATAATACAGTTATTACACAAAAACAATGCCACTAGGATTTGTCAATTGAAAGAACACTTATTCAATCATATTCAGATCAAGGACTTTGGCTGTCTGAAATACTCTTTTGGTATTGAAGTTATTTAGTCAAAGGAAGGTATTCCAGTTTCACAAATGAAATATGCTCTTGATATTATAGAGGAGATAGGATTGGAAAATTTCAAAGCCCATCTATACTCCTATGAACCCGAATCAAAAGTTAATGGTGAACCAAGATGCTATTCTTATGCAATTGGAGTTGTTAGTCAATTCATTTAGAATCCTCACATTGACAACTAAATGTTTTCACATTCTCAAATATAAAAAAAGGATCCAGGATAGGGATTGTTGTATGACGAAAAGGGAAATACTAAAATCTTAGGATATTGTGATACATATTGGGTTGGTTGTTGCATTGACAGGAGATTCACAAAAAATATTGTCTATTCATTGGAGGGAATATCAACTCTAGGAATAGGAATACTTGGAATCTAAACATCATATTTAGCTTGCTCTTAGATCTTGATTATTAACTCGAGAAAATAGTAGGGGTTTAAGTGACATGGATGGGGTTGAATTTGGTCAAAATTTAGATTCAACCCAATGAAACATAGTTGAGCAGGTTCAATTTTGCTGCTTTTTGTTTGAGGCCCAAACAACCCTAACTTTAGTTGGGTTGGTTCATATAGAGTTATCAGGTTAACTAATTAAAATAAGTCTCAATCAAATATGCTTTTAGTCTTTAGAATTTGGAGTAAGCTTTTTTTGTCCTCAAATTTGAAATTGATATTTTTAACCCGTGTAATTTAAAAATTAATCCCTCTACACCCAAAACTATCAAAGATTCTGCTTAAGTGGCTAATGAATTAAAATTCATTTCTATTAAAACCTACTCTAATTTTGCATTCTTATCATCAAGCACCCTACTACATTATTTAACAGTTGCTGCTGGAGAAAGATTAATTCTTCTGACATTCATAACATTTTGTTGATATTAAACTATTCCACTTACATTGCATATTCTTTCTAGGCAAGCATTCAAGAATTAGCTGAAGACATGGCCACAACTCTGTTTTGCCTATGTTCTTTCTAAGGGTTGTGACGCACACAACATATTGGCAGAATTAGAATAATTAGTTAATTCTTATGAATTTGATGTATATTTGATTGATTGGATTCACAGGTTGACTAAGACCACTTGCACTACTTTAAAGTGTGAAGTGTATGTGGAATGGATTGAGATAAGATGATAACAACAAGAACCTTTACACTACTAATATAAGCACCATATTGCTTTCAAATATTATTATAGTGGACAATGATTACCACTGTTATAGAGGACCAAAACAAAAAGCTTCAAAAGAAGTTGAATACCTGGCCCTGTGAATTCTATTTTCTTTAAACACAGAATTTCTATCCAAGCAGAAATCATACAAATTCTGCGTAATGTAAATCATGCGACCAAAGCAGGTTTTTCATAGTTCCGAATCTGTTCCCCACGCCTGAAAACCTAATCTAGCAATATAACAAAATCACAATTTCATACTTATCTCTAGATATATCATAACCCCATCAACATCAGTCTAAACTTTTCCAGATAGTTCTCCACAATTTCATTTTCACGGTAACAATCCAAATGACATAAAGTCTATTTGGATACGAAGCTAGATGTGTTTTAGAGAGTTTAAAGCTCCATATTTCTAGTAGAGAAGCTCTCAAGAACAATTCTAACTTGTTCCCAAATTGGCTAAAAATGTACTGAAGAGAGCAAAATGTGATCTATATCGACCTCAACAGAACTATGACAAAATGTAGTCACATTACCACTTTACAATATCATCAACACACAATTACACCACCTAGTTGACTATCACAGTACATCACCATATTTAAATTAAAGCCCGTCTACACCCTGACTAAGAAAACATGCTAGCATTTCAATGTTTAAGCTAAATCCCAAAAAGACAATGCAATATGATAACCCCACTAATTTACCTTTCGCTAGTCCTGAAGACGGCTCCAGCATTCTCCAACAAGATCTTCAACAACTCCAGGGCCACAATCTTCCCCTTCATCAACTGAGGGTCCACAGATGCCTCCTTCGTCGGCGTCTTCATGGACAACTTACAAAGGGCCCTGAACACCAAAAATGCATCTCTCCTGAGCTTATTCCCAATCTGAATCTCCAGATCATCGTCCCTCTCCACCACCTCGCCATCCACCAGTTCCTCTTTCCTCCCTTCCAATGCCGTCTTATACATACTGATCTCCCAATACTTGGCATCCAACATGTCTTTGTCAGTGGAATCCAACAAATCCGCTGGATTCGCAGCCTCCACGGTTGCCGCCACTGTTGTCTCAAAGGCACCGTCATGTGCGCCCAAAGATGACGGCGCCACCGGATTCAGAACTCCATCGATGTCCTGCACAATCTTGGTGATAAAACCCTGTACAGACTGCGTCATGGAGTTTTCCGCGTCAGATTTCTCTACAGGATCCATCAATTCAGCCACAACAATAGGCTGAACAGGAACCGTGGACGAATCCGCCTCCATCCTCCTAAACACAATCACTAACATCTGAATCAACGACGCTTTCGCCGTCGTCTGATTCACCAAATTCTTACTATCTAGGAATATGTCATAACAAGTTCTCACAATCAACAGCAAGCAATCGCCGTGAATTCGCAGCGAAATCGAAGTCACCGCTGACAAGAGAGTCTTCAGCACGAGCAATTCGACGGCGTCGTCGCCGAATTCGTGGCACTTGCACACTGCCTCAATCAGGCTCGCGAGCAGCTTGGCCTCGGGCGCGCCGCCGCCGGAGTCGGCCTCACCACGAAGGAATCCGTGCGCGATGAGTCGCTGTACGGCGTCGACAGCGGGATCGGCGATCTTCACGACGCCGGAGCCCGCGGCTGCGATGAGCGGGCGTAGGATCGACTCCGACTCTGCGAGCGAGTACTCCACTGGACCTCCATCGTGGATCGGGCCGGGTACGGATGCCTCCAGATCGGCGGCGTCGTCGGAGGCCGGCGACTGAGGCTTCGGCTGTGAGGTTAGGTTTTCGATCACGGATTTGCACTCGTGTGCGAGCTTCGCGTGTTTTCTCCACGACGCGTTCTTGATGATTTTCTCGAGCGCGGGAACGAGCACCTGCTTCAGACGGGAATCGGCTTCCGAAGAAGCCATTCCCGAGTTAAGAACGAGTCACGGCTCAGTGACGCACCTAGGATCCTCTCGCTCCGGCTAGTGGAACTCGCAGAGAAATGGCCGCGAATTGACTCAGTGAGTTACGGGAAGAGCGAGTTACGTTTTGGGGATCTAAAGCAAGTTATGGCAGTAATGGCAGAGAGTGAAACAGTTTAGGATTGAAGATTACAGTTCCGGTGCATGTGAATTTATTTAACTACCCTCCGTTAGAAGAAAGGGTTGAGGGTAGCTATGTCTTTTCGATCATACTATTTCTATCCCCGTTTTTTCTTTCCAACGATAAGAGTATAACCCAATTTCTACCACCCAGTTTCCAGAAAGACATTTGCATTTACTATGATGATGAGTAGTTTGGTTGTTGATGCTTATGCTATGGCTGGACAGAGTCAAAAGGCTGTCATTGCACTTCAGAATATGCGAAGAGCAAGAATCAAATCCAGTGATAAATGCGTAGCTTCAGTATCTCTGGTTCTATTGCACAATCACTGAATTTTTCTACAACACATCCACTTAAGACTCACACACACCACTACTCCATAACACAATTGTGTTTTTTATTTTTCTTCCTCTTTCATGTAAATATTCATCTATTATGTCTTCAAAATTAATCACTTAAATTGTTTTTTCTTACCATATGCAACTAACACTGAATATATGATAAAATAATGATATATTAACAAAGATCGTAGGCATGTTTTCCGACAAACAATACATTTTGTTTAAGATGGTAAAAACACCCGTATCCATAGATATCTTTGCCTAAAAAAAAATTAAAATTACAATTAAAATATGTTTTTTGTATTAAGTTTAATTAAAAATAAATTTTAATTTATTTTATATTTTTTTATAATTTAATTTAAAAAATTATAAAATTTGTGTTTTTCAAATATTTGTAGGTATTCACGAATAATAACTGTAACATCCCAGAAATATAGCATACAACTATATATATGTGTCAACATTTAATAATATGATAGAACAATTACTACAATATTAAAGTCAAACTTACAATTATTACAAAAATAACCATAAAATTTTTCAAACTTTACAAGAGCTTCCTATACTACTATCGAACGTTCATTATATAACTGAACGGTTATATTTACAGAACAACATAGTGAACGGTCGTTTCACCAAAACTATCTATACTATATGACCGAACGACCATCTCCTATTCAGCAGGAGTCTCACCGTCCAACTCTTGTTCCAACGTAAGCCCTTCCCCTTCTGCTCACATCCAACAAGGATGATCATTGCAATAGAAAACCGAATGGCAACATGGATAAAAACATAAAATAAGGGTAAGCTACTATAATTCAATTAAGCATGCATTCGTACATGAAATAAAAATATAAATCATTACAGACCGAACGCTATAGCATACAAGAACCAACGTAGATATCACACATAACTTGAATATCATAATTCACGTACGACTGACACTTGACTTGACTATCTGGATGGTATGAATACGTAGCTTGAGGCCGTTTGTGCACTCGAGTGGTGTAGTAACTGGAAAACCATCAACTGCCACCCGAGGTTAGTCTGTTATAACTCACCCAAGAACCTATGAGCTAGGACCTCTCGCCATTCTCACACAATGACTTACACATCTCTACTTGAGAACTGGTAATCATCAGAATATCAAGATGAACTCCGTGAATTTCACTATCCGTATTCATACTTTACTACAGCATTATCCTTACACTGAGACATTCCTCCCCGGAATTCTCTTCCACATTATTTGAAACATAAACTTTTACTTGAATACCAATAATACTTCCCATACATAATAGATCACTGCTATAAATAAGCAACCAACACCAATCCATAACATCAGCATTGAAAGATCAAACCACATTTCATATAAGAAGATCGAATGCTCAAATAACACCACCCTTAATTACAAATGAACGGAAAGGATCTAAACAACAGACGAATATAACCTAACATTTATTTAATAGATAGGACTTTAACATGAGCCGAACACAACTTAAGAATAAAACACTCGAATTAAACCAAATACTTAATATAAGACCGAACCATATTTAACTATCCTCAATACTAGAATGAACGGTATTTCACTATCCTCAAAGTAATAACTAACGATATTTTACTATTCTCAAAACAAGAACGAACGCTATTTCACTATCCTCAAAGTAATAACGAACGATATTCTACTATTCTCAAAACAAGAACGAACGCTATTTAACTATCTGACAAAACCGAACGCTTAAAGCTTATACTGAACACTTATAATTACTTTTACAAACTATTTATCAAACCTAATACTTTTAAGGAAACTGAATGTTAATACCTTTTAGCTGAAATACACCTAAAATGGTATCCGATCATAAACGAACGTATTTTAAGCCTAGTCCCATTACGAAGTCTACTAATAATAATATATGAGCTATCACAAACTGAAATACCTAATCCAATAAGACTGATTATAAATATATATAACCATCAAAACTTAATATATTTATCACTCCCTATAAACCGAACTATTATACCCTGGTAAGGCTAGACTGCTAACTCTATTGATAACTTATTCCCTGACCATAACCGAACGGTTGAGACCAAACACCCAACTATTTTACATAATTTTTGTAGAATCCTTATAGACTTATACAGAACCACCAAAAACCCAGAAACATGCATTTCATACACTCATATACAATTCATCAATCAACTCATTCCATATATACACAAAATCATCACATGCATAATTAAATTTAATAGTTTCCCTTACCTCTTAACAGACCGATCGCTCACAAGACAAAATTTGTACCACGACCAAACACCCAACCTCCCAGATTCATTGTTTGAGGAAAACAAACCATCCAAAAGACCAGAAACGTGATCAAAACCTTAGAAGAAGAAGAAGATAAACACATGCAATAGAAACTTGGTTTGCATGTGCCCCAAACTAGACTTTATTAGAATCAGGAAGACCTACCAGTTCAAACCACTAAACGATCGGTTGAAAGGAGGATCCTTGCCACCAGCAACCTTACATACACTCTGATGGATGATCAGATGAAAGAAAATGTGAGATTTAATGGAGGAAAAGATGATAATTTTAGAGAAAAGTTAGAGAGAAGGAGGAGAAACGAGTTCAGAAGGTTTGGAGGAGAAGATTGCATGCAGAAAGTGGAACCAACTTTTGAAATTTTAGCTTATATATTCCCTCAGAAAACCAATCGTCCACTCTCCTGCAGCCACCTGTCTTCCACTTCTTGAGTTTCGTTCCCCTCTTGCAGACACACGTTTCCCATTAAAATGGGGAATTTAATGGTTCTGACAATAACATTTTAAAATATTTATGAATATTTTTAAACAAACATCATGCTAATACTAAAATAGATAACAAGCCATAATTCAACATGTTACCACTCAAATAACATCATATAATTTTTAAATGAATGAAATTTATAACTGTTTATGTTTTTTATTCTTTAATTGTTTACTTTTTAATAAAGTGTTTTTAACAAATGTTTGATGGATGTTAGGATGTCAGTTTAGATATCAGTTTACATATCAAAATTTATAATAACTTGTAATGTAAATTTAAGATTAAATATTTTTATGATTCTTTAATTTTATGTAAAAGTTAAAATTAGTATTTTTTTAAAATTTTGTTTAATTTAGTTTTTTTAACTAAAAAATAACGAAATTTAATTATTTTAATCAAATTTTTTATATTTAATCGAATTTAAAATGAAAATGTGTGAAAAATATAAACTCAAAAACTTAATTAAATTTTGTTATGAGAATTAAATCTATATATTTTAAAGTTGATAAACTAATTTAAATCAAAATTTAAAAAAGAAACTAATTTTAATGTTCACTAAAAATTGAAAGAAAAAAAATTAAAAAGTTAAAAGGAAAAATTATATTTATCTCATAAATTTATTTGAAATGTATGAATTTACATGATAGAACCAATTTCTATCAACTTACATATACATATATAAATTTATAAAGTGCTTAAAAGAAATTAGATTATAAAGTGCAACGATAAGGGGTAAATTGATTGATTGATTTAATTTTGAATTGTACAGTGTACAGTGTACATATATCCCACTTACTCGTAAAATCCATCAGAAAATTTTATCATCATTTCTGATTAAAAAAAATTATATTTTTTTATAAAATAAATAACTTTTTAAATAATTAAAAATTATTTTAAATAACTTTTCATAACACTAACATTTATATATTTGTATTGAAAGAAAAAGAATAATAGTAAAAAAAAACTTTAATTAAACTTAAACAAACTTATATATATTATATTTTTAATTTTTCAAAATAATAAAATTATATATTTAAAATATAATTACAATTAAATAATATTTTGAATAGTTTTTTATTAAATCAATATTTATATATTTGTATTTAATTAAAAAAAATATTAGAAAAATATCATGCAAAATTTATAAATTATTGAATTTTGAAAAACAAATAAAAAATATAATTAAACATACATTGAAAATGAATTAATTTATTTTAGGGTTAGTCTCATCCTAACTTTATCTCAATCCTCTTTATGTGGGGCTTTTGGGACTGTGGTTTTTAAAAAAACCCTATTAAGTGAGATGAAAAAATGGAACTTGATTTTAGAAAGGGTTATGATTAACCTATAGGTTAGAGACTTAAATTACACCTCTACTTAAATGACACCAGTATTATATAATGAAGTAATCCAATTATTATTTCATAAATTTTATTATTAATTTTTTATTAAAATTTTCGTTTTCTCATTTCTTAAAAATTATTAAATAGGAACTTAACTTAAAAGAATATATCATTAAATTGTTACTTGAATAACCATAACAGTATAATTGGATAAAACTCATCATAAATTTCTTGCATCAAGTAATGATGTAACATTTGAAGATATTCGCAAGTAAGTTTGTTTCAAACATTTTTTTTTAAACTGGTTGTTCTGTTTTCAGATCTAACTAAAAATGTCCCACTTTTTGTTGTATAAACTACAAAAGTAGAATAAAGATCACGAACAAAATACTTCCTGAGACGTGTAGATCACTGCCCTTAAGGACTTATCCGCGGTGTATTGCGCAAGTCCCCCAGGATACAACAGGAACTTCTCAGAATTGCTGATCTCAGAACTAGCAAGGATCTCTTAAAAAGAGAATAAATAAACCCATAATATTTTTAGAGAAAGAGAGAGAATGAAATTAGGAGAAAAGAGAAAGAGAAAAGAATGATTCTGATCCCATTTTAGAGTGAAGAAAGTGCTCTATTTATAGAGTTGGTGAATCAGTCCCATGATCCAAAAGATCCAAAAGATCTGCCAAAATATCTACTAGGGAATATAATATTTTTAATAAAATAAAACAGTGCAACCTAAATTGAACGTTGGCAGCAACAAAATTGATGGAAGCACAAGACTCGGAGATGCAACGTTCCGCAAGAATTGGAACATGCACAACCAAATCAACATTAGATATTTTGTAATATCTGTGTAACGACACACTTTTTATAACACTTTTTAGGTCCCACTTTTCTTCATGGCGCTCTTTAGGACAATCAATTCGCTCAAACAGAAAATAGAACTGGGGCATTCATCAGAAGCCTAGGACTGAAGTTTTTAAGGAGCTTTAGCTGACAGCTATTAAAATTGATGTTCATGATGATGAGTTGGACACGGAGAAAAACGTGGACTAATTAGGTGAATGTAGTTTTGATATTAGTTCATGTCCAGTGAATGTCGATGGTTATCTTCATGATGCAAGAAGTACCGTCGAGCAAGACAATTATTTCAGTTTGATGAGTTTCATAGACCTGCCTTTTATGGTGTTTGGCCCACAAAAAGGTTGGATAGTGCTTCATGCATGGGTTTTTTATTTCGACTTTTAATAGGAAGTGACGAGGAGTGGGAAGAGCTGCAAGGAGCAAAAAGTCCATCGCTCTGATGGTAAAGGTGGTGCTAGTCTTATATCTGGTGTAGCTGCCATTTCTGACTCAGACCTACTCACAATTGTAAGTTATGCGTTTGAGTTGGATAATTTTCTTGCATATATCAAGATGTATGTGTAGTTTGCTAGAGTCAATGTAGTGAAATTGGTTGAGGGAACAATCAATCATTATGTTGGTTGAGATGACACTTACTAGGTGAAAGGATTTGGGGAAGCTACCCCTTTTGTTCTCTCCCAATTTCATTGTCGCTAATTTTATGAGATAACATACAAGTTTTATCACTTTACAAAGATTTTGTTAACTATTCAGGTGACCACTATTCAAAGTTATTCTCAAGGTATGAATAAAGTGCTACTGTCTTTATGCAACAGAAATTCCCTTCTGTGCCGAAGTCCTTAGTGAAGAATAGAGTACGCGAAGTATCTGCCTATGTTGATAACCGTTTGCAGGTTAGTTTGGTGGAGATCTCACAATATAGCAATTGCAACTAATTATTATAGTGAAAGTTATTAAAATTAACGATTTTAAGTACAATTTGCTAGTATATTTTTATAGTACCCACCTCTCAACTGTATGGATGCGTATGAATCTAGTACCTTTGGTACTTATTAGAATAGTTATCCTATTTTATTATCATTTATTGCATCAAGGGTTACCCTATTTATCATGATTATATTGTGTCAAAAGGTTATCTTATTGTATCAGTTCGTCTAAACCCTTAGGGTTTTCTTATTCCTCGTTGGTACGATTCGTATTCTTCAGAGATGGCGTCTGACAATACTCTTTCCTTCTCCGGAAGTCCATCAATTACCTCCGAGAAGCTAAATGGAAAAACTTATCTATCATGGTCTATTGTTGTTGAAATGTGGTTCCTTGGCCAAGAGCATTATGACCACCTTGAGCGAGATGGAAGCCATGTGCCTACTGAAAAAGTTGATAAGTGAAAACAAATAGATTTCTAGTTGTAGATTTCTAGTTGTGTGCCCTGTTATGGTAATAAGTGGAATCCAAACTTTTTATATCTCTGAGGGCTTTCAAAACTTGTCACTCCTTTTGGAAGAAAGCTTAAAGCATTTATGCCAACGATATTCAATGTCTCTATGACACTGCAAACAAACTTGCATCTCTTAAAATGGCAGACCGTGATATGATGTCCTTCATGGCTGAAGCCCAATATGTTGTTGAAGAACTCAGGATGTTTTTGGAAGTGGACCCATTAGAGGATATCAAAATGAAACTAGACAAATTTTACATGGTGTTGATCCTTCGTGCCCTACATCCCGATTTTGATCATCTCAAAGATCAACTTCTGACCAGTCATAAGATCCCTTCCATGGAAACATTGACCACTCGCTTTCTGCGTGTTTCAGTACCTCAAACTCAAGAAGTGCATGAACTAGTGGAACCATCTGTCATGGTTGCCACACGAGGAAGAGGAGGATGTGACATTAGAGGAGAAGGACGAGGAGGTCGGAGACATTCTCAATGCACACACTGTAAAAGGATGAGTCATACTCAAGAGAATTACTACTCCTTACATGGTTTCTCTTCCAAAACTGCCAATATTTTGAAGACTGAAACTTCCACTTCGAAGATGTACTTGGGTTTATCTTATGAAAAACCGTTCTGAATTGTTAACCATCTTTACATCCTTTTTGAATGAAATCAAGAATCAATTTGGTCAAGTAATCAAAATATTAAGAAGTGATAATGCAAAAGAGTATTTCTCATCCTCCTTTTCTACCATCTTGAGTTCCCATGGTATCTTACATTAGTCTACTTGTTCTCATACACTGCAGCAAAATGGTATAGCAGAATGAAAAAATATACATTTGGTTGAAACTTTCCGTACCCTTTTGCTTGGTGCCCATATTCCTATCCATCACTAGGGGGATGCCATCTTAATTGCATGTTATCTTATTAATAGATGCCCTACTCCTCTCTTGATAATAAAGTCCCTTTCTCCATTTTTGTTTCCTAGTGATCCTCTTTTTCATACATCTCCCTGAATGTTTGGCTATGTATGTTTTGTTCATGACATGTCTTCAGGTCTACACAAACTCTCCGCTCGCGCTCTCAAACGTGTCTTCTTAAGCTATTCTCAACTTCAAAAAGGATATCGATGTTACTCTCCTGAAACGAATAAGTATTACATGTTTGCCAATGTCACATTCTTTGAACAAACTCCTTACTTCTTTCCATCTGTTCAAGATGTTTCTATTCTCCAACATGTCCTTCCTATTCTAGTGGTTGAGTCAAATAGTTCCACTGTCTCTATCTTTCCAAGTCTTGATCACAATCCTCCTGAACCCGTTTCTCCACATACTGAGATTATGCCACACAAAGCCCCAATGGATAGTCCTCCTCCCCAAGATAATGGTGAATCTCATATTTCAGATTCTTCTTCCTCTTCACCTCCTCCCACGCCTCCTGGTGCAAATGATTCAACATGACCTATTGCTCTAAGAAAAGGTACTCGTTCCACTCGAAACCCTCATTCCATTTATAATTTTCTTAGCTATCATCGATTGTCGTCCTCCTATTTTTCTCTTTTATCCTCAGTGTCTTCTGTTGTTATACCCAAGAATGTGAAAAAAGAACTTGATCATCCTGGATGGCGACAAGCTGTGATTACAGAAATGCAGGCTCTTAACCACAATAATACTTGGGAGCTGGTGCCCCTTCCCCTAGCAAAAAAGCGGTTGGTTGTCGATGGGTGTATGCAGTTAAAGTTGGCCGGTGAAATTGATCGACTCAAAGCCCGACTTGTTGCAGAAAGTTACACTCGAGTTTATGGTCTTGATTATTGTGACACTTTCTCTCCTGTAGCCAAGATGACTACTATTCGCCTCTTCTTTGCCATGGCAACCATTCGTCACTGGCTACTTCATCAATTAGATATCAAGAATGCCTTCCTACATGGTGATCTTGAGGAAGAAGTATATATGGAGCAACCTCTTGGGTTTGTTGGTCAAGGGGATTCTGGTATGGTATGTAAACGACATCGATCTTTATATGGTCTCAAGTAATCACCACGTGCTTGGTTTGGAAAGTTTAGCTCCATTGTTCAAAAATTTGGGCTAAAACGCAGTGAAGAAGATCATTCGGTTTTCTATTGTCATTCTTCTCTTGTGAGATGTGTTTACTTAATAGTATATGTTGATGATATTGTCATTACAGGAAATAATGTTGTTGGAATATCTCAACTGAAAGAGTACTTGTATAGACATTTTCAAACCAAGGATCTTGGAAGTCTCAAATACTTCTTAGGCATTGAAGTAACGCAATCAAAAGATGGAGTTATAATTCCTCAAAGGAAGTATGCTCTTGATATATTACAAGAAACAGGCATGGACCCAAACCATAAATTAAAGACAGAAGAAGATGAATTATTTTTCGATACAGAGAGTTCATGCAGGCTCCATGTGTTAGACCATTGAAATGCTCTCATTCGCATTCTAAGGTATGTCAAAAAGGCTCCTGGGCAAGGATTGTTATATGAAGATAAAGGAAGCATTCAAGTCTCTAGGTATTGTTATGTATATTAGGCAGGTTCGCCTATTAATACACGGTCTACTACATGATATTGTGTTTTTCTGGGAGGAAACATTATTTCATGAGGAAAAGTAAGAAAAAAAAGGTAGTAGCTCGATCAACCGCTGAAACCAAGTACAGGGCAATGACGTCACTAACATGTGAACTTATATGGGTGAAACAATTTCATCAAGAGATTAAATTCTGTGACATCCATACTATGAAGATGTATTGTGACAATCAAACTGCTCTGCACATCGCATCAAATCCAGTGTTTCATGAGAGGACTAAACATATACAAAGTGATAGTCATTTTGTTTGTGAAAAATTGTTGACTAAAGAAATATGTACCGAGTTTATTGGGTCAAGCGATCAACTCGCATATGTATTGATCAAGTCATTAACGAGCCCTCGGATTGAGTTTATTTGTTCCAAGCTTGGTACATACAATTTGTATGCTCTAGCTTGAGGGTGGAGTGTTAGGATAATTATCCTATTTTATCATCATTGTATTGTGTCAAGGGTTACCCTATTTATCATGATTATGTTTGTGTCTAGAATTACCCTATTTATCATGATTATATTGTGTCTAGGGTTACTATTTATCATATACTCTTATATCAATTTATTTTATAAATAAAAAAAATATGAGAAGGATCAGTGAAGTCTTCTAGAATTATTTTAAAGTTTAATCATGTATACCATTAAACTTTTTGCAGTTGTGATCCTTGATACGTTGTGTGAATATCATTTATTCTCCAGAAAACCTTGATACTGCTTTTGGTAGATAGTAGTCATAAGTAATAAGGTACATTTGAACCATAATGAACTTGGGTGATTTAATATGGAGTGAACATGCCAATTGTCTTGACCTGGTTAGGCCCTTAACAATTGATTTTACGTTTAATTTTGTTGACAGCTGTTTATCATCATTTGGCAACGGGTTGAATAAATCCCATTAAATCTTTCAAATTCCTTTTCCGTTATGAAGAATGATTGTAAAATTATCCTCAAATCTTCTTGAATGAATAATGTATTTCATTTCAATTTTTTTTAGTTGGATTAAAACTCCAAGTATTTCAAGTACATCTAGAAATCTTAAATTATAGAATCATAAGTATAGTTAAATGTTCTTAAAATAAGTGTTATTAGTGACTAGGGTTTTACAGACGTCGAAAGATGAAAACAAGAGGCTTAGAGAACAAAAGACATTTGCGGATAGTTCTCTAAAAAAAAGAAGAAAAACTAATTGGGTGAATGTACAGTTTATGTACAGTGAATGCCCATAGTATATGTGACTGATTTTATGTTGTAAATGAATTTGTGGATAGCCAATGCTATTTTCTGTGACATAGCCTCTCTCTTCTTCATGTGTAGGTATTTTTTTCAAAAAAAATGCTTACCGAAAGAATATTGCTGTATTTTTTTTTTCAATTCTTTTTTAATAATAAGTGTAGTTGATTTATATTTGTTATAGGTATTTTAAGTAAAATGAATATAAATAAACTATCACGTTATTGACCTATTAATATATAAATTTAAAATAATCATATTTTATCCAATTGTGAGGTTCATAAGTATAGTTAAGTATAGTTAAGATGTTCTTAAAATAAATGAGTTTAATTTCCAAAATTTAAATTCAGTGAAAGTAATTGGTTTTAAAAGTTTACTAAGACAAGGTTAGCTACGAATTATGATTTTTGTTATAAACATTAACCTAAGAAGATATAATAAATTTAACTTTAATGGATAATATTCAATATTAAAGTAATTTTAATTTCTAGAAATTTTTGTATATTTATTATAAATGTTTATGAACAATTCATCTACAAGTAATCTTAATACTAAACCATTTGCTTACGTTCTAAGTTCATATTCAATTGCAGAAGACTCATTTTTTTAGCTTGTGTCTATTCTTAACATATTTGGTACAACAATCTTAGATGTTGAAAGCGGTAAGATATGGAAAATTATTGAATTTTTAGTTGATCAAACTTGTTTTTTTAGTTATGATAAATGATTAAAGTGTTTTTTTTTTCTTTAAATGATTTTTTCTATATGCCGATAAACTGAATCTGTATTAATGTTTTAAATCTAGTTCTCTAATAATTATGATTGCCCTTAGTAAAAGTAATTGAACATTGTTGCCAACTAAAAATAACCCTTTCCTAAACCTTTAGTTTCTTTTATTTTATGCTTTATAATTAGGAGATTTAAGGAAACATATGAAAGGTAATGATGTTATTTAAATATCTTTTAATGTTACATACATTTATTAATATAAAAAATAGACAACAAACATCAATCCGTGGTATCTAAGGATTTAAAACTAATTTTCTATTACAATTAGTCTTTAGTGAGCCATCATTATTATGTTACACATAGACATTAAAGTCGAGCATCAATTTTCTTTTGTGGTCTACATTTGAATCTTAGTAGACTTGGTCAACCACAAAGTTGGAGTGTAACACATGCAATTATTTATTCTTACATGGTGATTTCTCTATGCGCCTTTATGAAAAATTTAAAATATTGATGTTTCACTTTTTCAAATTGTGAAATTTAAAAATATAGTTTAAATGGGATAATTTAGAAATGAGTTAAATATGCTTTTAGTCCCTGAACTATCATACTATTTTGGGTTTCGTCATTCTTTAGAAAGTTTGTTTTTTTTTTGTCATCTTAGTTAGAAAATTCCTATTTTTAGTCTTTACAAAGCAATTGAAGTTAGATTTGTTGTAGATGGCTAACTGTGAGCCAAGTGTGATGCCAACTTTCCTGATGAATGAGTGTTTCTTTTTCTTTTTTCTGAAATCATATTAAGTATGTGTCACATATTTTTTATTTTCTGAAATCAGATTAGGGACTTTTGTTCCTTGAAAATAATTAGGGTTAGTAGTACTACAATACACATCATTGAGACAAAGAGGAAGAGATTATGGGAACAATGCATACACACCGACATTAATCTTTCAACAACAAAATATATCATAATTCATAATTTTTTTCCTCATTCAATATTTCCTCCTAAATAAAATTTTAGAAAGAGATAATACACCCAATCACAGAATCTCCCTCTCACATATATAAGATCATATTGCTACAATCTTACATCTAATCATCATTATAATTTGTTCTGCACAACAATAACAAAAAATCAAGGGTGAAAACAAATCAAAAATTTAAAACCATCACAACACGTTAAGAGGCAGAGCACAGTGCACGTTTAGATCAAAAGCCAGGGAAGGGCAAAATAACAAGGAGACGATGTTGTCACCGTCGTCGACGACGAAGAAGGAAGAGTCATAGTCGACCACCGCAACAACCATTACAACGACCACCTTGTTTGCTTCTCTGCTTCGATTAAAAGTAATTTCTCTTCAATTGATTGAAGATAACTTAAGAACCCTAATTATTTTCAAGGAACAAAAACCCCTAATCTGATTTCAGAAAACAAAAGATACGTGACACATACTTAATCTGATTTCAAGAAAAAAGAGAAACATGACACACATTCAACCAGGAAGCTGGCATTACACGTGGCTGACATTACACGAGGCTCACCGTTAGCCACCTCACAAAAAATCTAACGTGTCATTGCTTTGTAAGGACTAAAAATACGAGTTTTCTAACTAAGAGGACGAAAATGAACAAACTTTTCGAAGAGAAAAGAAACCGAAAATAACATGATAGTTCAAAGACTAAAAACATATTTAAACCTTTAGAAATATATTTTATAATATATTTTTAGATTTTTAAACTATGTAATTTAAAAGTGTATTTTGAGTTGAATAATCTAAAATGTATTATTAGACTTGAAATTCATTTTTAGATTCTTACAATTTGAAAAATATATATTTTCAATTATACAATTAAAAAACTAAAAAATATACGTTTTAAATTGTATAATTGAAAATCTATTTTTAGACTGTGTAATTTGAAAATACATTTTAGAGTAAATTATCCAAAATACATTTTTAAATTAAAAAATGTATTTCTAATTTTACAGAATATATTTGTGTATTATGTAATTTGAAATATATTTTTAAATTCTAAATTTTACTATCCAAATGTTTTGTATTATTTAATTTGAAAGGTTCCACTCAATCATTTTAAAATGTTTCATAGTGATGCAAAAAGAAGGTAGAGAAGAAATTGCAATCTCACATTTATAGTTAGTGTGGGCCTCTTACAATTATAATTGTTACATTTGAAACTTGATTTTTAATCCAATTATTGAGTTTTAATGAATCATGATTATTTACTTCAATCACCTAACTTAATATTTGCTTTCAGGAGACCTTTACAATTTTCTTTAGGAAAAACTATATTTACGACCAAACTTAAATCATATAATTAAAGTAAGATTTTAAATTAAAATATACAAAAGAAAATAATTTTTGTTTCGGTTATGAAATTGACGTTATTTGTGTAATTGTATTATGTGTGTTTTTCCATCTAAGTCCGAATCTTTGTTATTGTTCGTCTTCAATCTTTTTTCCATTATATTGAAGTTTACCTCCCTATTTTGATAACCAAAGTGAGTGATTGTTAGATGGTTACAACAGTAAATGATAATAATCATAATCATATCTATATTTTTACCTAAAACTTGTATTTCTTATCATTTTTTATTAATAATGATCTAATTATAATCCAATTATTAATAATAATGTTTTGTTCTAAACTAATTAATGATAATGTTAATCTCGTAATAGCTTGACCTTTTTTTTGTCAGTTATACAATAAATATACGGTCCATTCTATAAATGTGGCTAGACAACTATACAATACAAATTTAGTTATAACTGATTTAGTCTTCAAATTATTTATAATTATAAATGAAATTTAACGCAAGTATTATAGTCTTTCCAAAAGAGTTTGAATTAATATTATTTACACAATTTTCTTTTATATTTATACAAATACATCTTAAAGATGATACATATCTTAATCATATTATTTGTTAGTATTGATTATTTATTGGTAAGAAGCACCAACATTATAAGTTGATGTTGATAACCACATCAACTTCTTAGATGCTTTTAATTATCCTTCATCTAGCATTTATTACGAGCATTAACGAAATTTGATTATACTTTTATTTATGAATGTGTTTTCACCTGAAAACTTTATTATTATTGCTGTGATTTCTAACAAAGTTTTTTGGTAGACATAAATTATTCTTGCAAACAAAGTTTAATTTGAATTAGAGGGAGGTGAATTTGAATTGAAAATACAAAACATATCAAAAAGTGAATTATAAATGTAATTTTGAACAACTTTATTAGGAAAACAAAATAATACCACAAAAATTTATAATTTTTCCTGGGATATTTTTTTGTTTCCGGCGGTCTTAACTCTCGGAAAGTGCGTCACTAAGAAATCATCGAAGATTTTTTGAGAAATTATCGCAATTTCCAAGGGTTTTGGGAAAACCGTCGGGAACGAACCAGAGTTTTTCAAAACCATTCCTATTTACGGAGGTTTACCTAACCGGGGTTCTAAAACTGCCAAAAATTTGTACAATTTTTTTTTTAATTTTTTATTAATAAAATGAGATAACGATAAAATTAGTTTTATTAACCATACAGACAATGAAATAATATTAACTAAAATTGAATATTATATAAAATAAACTACATTGTTTAACATATTAATATGATCATACAACTAATTGTTCATATATTAAAAAAGAAAGATGTTTCACTAAAAATATGACTGAGATGTTCATTACATTACTAAAAAGAAACAATGCCTAATTTTGTTCTTCATTACATTCCTCTCACTATTTGACATGCTTGCTTGATCAAATACCTACAATATAACATAATAGTTAGTCAGTCATATATTTAATAAAAAAAACATAAAAAGAATTTAGCAATTATTATAGGAGATGGTTAAAATGTGGCAAACTGTGAAGGTAATGGATCCTGTTGATTTTGCAACAAAAGTGTAATCATTTGCTTTCATATCAGTGACTTGTGATGTCAATGAAGATACTTATAACAAATAAAATTATTTAAAAAGTAAAAAATATAATACCTAACAAATTAATCATAAAAGTAAATAACCAGTTAAATATTGATAAAATATTTATTAACCTAAGTTTGTAATTCAGCATTAGAAGATGTTGATGATCTACTATGAGAACGAAGATTGACTCCAAAAACTTTAGATGGACAAGGACCTAAACCTAGACCACGAACCCGTCCATAATACTTTTAGATTCTTAAAGCATGAGCCAAATAAATCTGAACTAGATATTTCTTTTGATTGAAACACTAATGTTATGGATTCATATGCTTTAACTTTTTCCTACCTACATCATTTAATAAATTAGTGAAATTGTCCAAATAAGAGAAAACAATAAGAATACTATAATTAATTACACACCTAGATGACTATCCACTAAAATTGTTAAAGACCCATAACATTCGGACAGCCATAATAATCAACATATGTATACAACCTTTACAAGGTATTCTCAAACAGAAACATTCTTCAACGTATTCAGTTTTCACAGCTTTCACACATACACACATTCAATCATATTCGGACTATCCACTAAAACTGATAAAAACCCATCACAGCTTTCACACATACACACAGTCAATCATATTATGTATCAGCCTTTTAGTTGTCCCATGCATATTCAGTTACCATCTCTAAACAAGACATCCAAACTTACCCACTTAGTACAGATTGTCCTATGAATAACATAGCATATCATACGAATCTCGTTTACTCATTGAGACATATTCAACACAACTCAAACAGAGATTAACTCATTTATAATTGTACACCATCATTTGAACTCTAACAACCTGGAACAATATTAACGCCTAGGCAAACAAAATATTTCATCCCAAACATAATACCTCCTCCTTCAAAACCCTGAACCATGCAATACCATTCTGTTTTATACAATTTCAACCACATTATACAATCACTTTCCAAACATATTCTTATAACACAGATTCATAAAATACCCATTAACCTCCTACCTCTAAACATACATGGTTTCCCTCTTTGTTCATCTACATATTCAATGTTTGTTGATGCAACAAAGTCCCGATAATTATCTACCCAAAACAGTTTCCAATGTTTATATTTATACCTTCACTATCCAGTTTTATCCATAACATCATTTCACATATGGCTTGGCACAACCAATCAAGGCAAAACAACATATCAGGACAACATGACCAGCACGACGACCTCTTAAACAGTACTCACAGAGAAGCAAAACATACTAAGTATCAATGTCATAAGCAGAAATGAAACTTATACTAATTTCCCTTGTCTAATCACGAACAAAAATTCCATTACTCTTCTTATAAGTAGTTATCCAGACTTCCTTACTAACTTTATAGCCATACTCTCTTTTTCATGAAAATTAACTAAAACATATTAAGTATGTCATAAATATAAATATGATGAGAAATGAAAATTTAAAGATAAATAATGCTTCACCATTTTTTTTCTTTTTCTTGTAATGCTCTTGGATCCTCTTTATGAGCAAAAGTTTGTTTTGTTTTGTTGTGCTTATCTTTTAGGACAATTTCTTAACATTGAGATAAAAAAAAGTTATTAAATCATTAACATAAAAAGTTATTATAATGTGAAATGGTAGTAATTTCCTGAATCCTTAATCCACTTAATTCTTCTCAGGAGGATCTCTGCAACCAGAAATTACAAAATGAATAAATTGGAACAACCATTAATTTAACCATTTTTGTGTACAGTGCAGGTAAAGAAGCTCTTAAAATAACTGTTAAATTCACCTCAGGATTAAAGGTGAGTATCACTTTAAGCTCCCCACAATAGTTTTGGTCCTTCACAACATTGTAAGAAGTTTCTGGAATGCTCCCCACGTCAAACACACCTTCCAGATTAATTCTGCATACATATATGTCACTGCACTTTTAGTCGATCAGAAGCCCTAAAAGGGTTTCTCTTTTATTACTGATTTTCACACTAGTTCAGAAGATAAATTAAATCACACACTGCTGCTTTCATTAAAGATCATCACAAAGAAAAGTTACTGAAAAATTTATTGAATAAAGAATAAAACTCTCATGATGTGTTGCAACAAATTTCGGTAATTTATGTTTACATGTTAATTTAACTCGGTTATATGTATTATTTTCAAATTATTTTTAAAAATTGTATTTATTTTTTATGAAAGTTCAGCAATAGAGTGACACTTGTATTTAAAATCTGACATTCAATTAACAGTCACATTTATTTTCTGTGAAAGTTCTACATTTAAAGTCTCACATGACACCTATATCTTTCTGTGTTCAAACTCACTGTCTCTTCTATCAAAAAGTAGTATCTATGTGAAGGTTTACAGTTGTTGTTTTAAAATAAAAATAATAGAACAAAAACAAGATGTTATACAATATACTTTAAAATTTTATTTTATCGAAATAAAACTATAGATTAATAAAATAAATATAAAATTATATATATTTTTCTGAATTTACATGCAGAATTATAATTCATCTGTTCTAAAACGTTCATAAAAATATATTTTATACTTTAATAAAACATTAAACACATCTTTTTATTAAATGATGTCAAGTTTTTATATATATGTAATAATAATGTTCCCTCCAATTAAAAAGTGCACATGTAACTAATATTTAAACATAATATTTTTTTATTTTTTATTTTCTATTATATTTTGTTTTTTTTTTCTTTTTCTAGTGGAGAAATGTAGGAGTTGACAGGTGAAGGAGGATTTGAAAAGATAGACCTGCATCTCCTCCATGCATCCTTTGGTTTCAAAAAAAAACAAAAACAAAAAATAAATTAAACCCATTAGATTCTCCCTGTTTCTTGTCCCAATCTGCCATGAAACCTTACTTCAAATGGTGACCATTTGAAAGTCCTAAACCCCAAAGCTAAAAAACATAAATAAAGAGAAAAACAAAATAGCAAAGAGCCAAGACAGATATACAGATTGAACAAGCTCTAAATACAGCTCAGTTTGTTGGATTTGAGGGGGGTCAATCCTGGGACAGCATCCTTAAAGAGAAAATCCGAGGTTATGGTTCTTAGGATGTCCAAAGGTGTGACTCCATCAACAGTTTTCACAGCAGCACAGCCACCATGTCCGGCAACACCGTCTCCACTGCAATGTGGAGCGGCCTCTTCCCCTTAGGCCGGAGGGGTAGTTGACATCCAGGAATGCCTTCACACCTCTCTACTATAGTTCTCCACACCATTACCATGAGCTTTAGAAGGAGAAAAAGAAAATAATAATTTCCTTTTAAGTGTTAGTTATATTTGGAGATTTCTTTAGTTCACTTTGTATTGTGATTACACAGAAAATTTAACATCGTTTAATAGCAAAAATATTATTAAAGTACAATAAAAAAAGAGAAAATAAATTCCAGTTTGTAAAATATACTTAATCCAATGAATATATTACAAACATTTTTACTCTCCTCATATATTCCATATTCCAATCAGAATTAAATATTATAACTTGCTATTAAAATGAGAAAATCAATCTTGGGAAGGCCTTTTGCACTTATTAAAATAAGCATTTTCCCCTCAAAACCTCTTAAAATGTAATAGAAACTAATGCATATATTTGAAGGAAGGACATATATATATATATATATATATATATATATATATATATATATATATAAAATTTAATAAAAATTTAATTAAGTTGAAACATAATCTGTGTGATTAACTCTGTCAAAATTGGTCTAGTGATGGTTATGTTTTCCTTTAGGGACTTCTTCCTTACGCTGTTTTCCCTTCTCTCCACCAAAATAAGGGGTCAAGTGTTTTGTTTTCCATCATGAGAGTGGGACCCACGGTGGCAAGAGAGAATCTTGAAATTTGGCCACCATTTGTGAACTTAGTTTTGACATAGGCAGAAAAAAAATAAAAGAGTTAGGTGAAGTTTCTTCTTTCAAATTTCATTGTGGGCCAGGGAAGTGTTTAGACCAATAGGAATTTTTATAAATGAAGAGAGAGAAAGATGCTTGTATTAAATTCTTCTGCATGGCTTACTTCAAGTCTGGCAGAGAGAATGAAGTTTCTCTCTTGGCTTTTGAAGAGTTTAGGAAAAATAGATAAGTGGGCCTGCGATTGAAGTGTTTTAGAGGAGGGAGAAGACTGTTATTTTTGTTTCACTTTTACGGCATGGCTAACTGGGAGTGAGAAAATAAAAGAATAAAGGAAAATGTTTCGTGATTTTCTCCAAAATCAATTTTCAGACTTTTCGTCTTCTCTCCGTGTACATTTCTTCTTGCTCTCTCTTAGTATCTTTGATTTGTCTCTCTCTCCCTTTGTCCTTCTTTTTCACCAACGACAACCTCTATCGTCAACTTCTATTGATTTCCTCTCTTCTCTGTCTCGCCCTTTCTTCTTCTCCTATTGACAACTTTTGATTTTTGTCCACTCGCCCTCTTGCCATTTGTCCTTCACTTCTCACCCTTTGTGACGTCAACGGTCACCTCCACCGTCACCTACACCATTTCTTGGCCAGCGCATTCGCATTCCCCCTATCTCACATTCTTGACCAAGGAGTAAAGGTGATTCTTTTTCTTTTCTGAACGTGTTGACGTTTTTGGTGAAAGAATGTGTCTTCGTTAGTATTGAGGTGCCAAGAATCATAAAGTCATGAGTTATGATTAACATTGTGATAAAAAAAGTTATTAAATCATTAACATAAAAAAATTTATTATAATGTGATTTCAAATGGTAGTAATTTCTTGAATACCTTGTAATCGATTACTAGGGACTGATTGCGAATTTGTACGAAAAGTTACATGTTACTCCTTAGTTGGGAGAACTTGACTCTCCAAGGTCATTTTTGTGTCTCTATGGGTGAGTTTTTTTACTTTTTTTTTTGCATGGATGACTCACGTTGATCATCATTGATGGTGTCAAGTGCATCAAAAAATAGTTTGCCCCACTCAATTGAGAACGAAACATATGTTACTCATCATTGATAGTGTCAAGTGCATCAAAACACAGTTTCCCCACTTAATTGTGGAGGAAAAATCTCCTATACGTGTTTGAACCAAGGTACTTCAAGTCCACGACCATTTTTGCCCAACTCATGCCCTAATAATCTTGTAATTCATTATAGGGCATAAGTTGGGCAAAAATGGTCATGGACTTCACCTACCTTGGTTGAAACACCTATATGGACTATTACGTTTACAATTACGTGGGGCAAATTATGTTTTGATACCCTTTGACACCATCAATGATAAGCAACATGAGGCATTCATGCAAAAAATGGAAAAAACCACCCATAGTGACGCAAAAATGACCTTGGGAGTCAAGTTCTCCCAGTTGGGGAGTAACGTGTAACTTTTCTTACAAATAAAAAATTAGCCCCTAGTAATCGATTACAGGGTCCCTGTAGTTGATTACCAGGGACTGATTGCTGATTTGTACGAAAAGTTACACATTACTCCCCAACTGGGAGAACTTGACTCCCTAGTGTCATTTTTGTGTCCTATTGTTGTGACCTCAACAAGCGTACCGAATCGTTCAAGTAATAAACCGGTAAGTCCGGATATCGTTTCCCAAGAGATTTGTTTTGTTTGCTAATTGTGAAAGTTTAAGAATTTAGCGTCAAATATGATTATCAAATGTATTTTGCTACACAATACTGATTAAAATTCAGATATACAAAGTGGTAAAAATAGTCGAGTTTAGGTTCATCGGGGTTGAATCTCATGATCAAAACATAGTGCTCTTTACTATCATATATAATTCCTAAAGAATCATGCATCAACATCATAAGCAGACGAGTCTCCAATTCCTCAGATGACAAGCTCTAAATCTTTTTACAAAAATTGTAATTCCTTAGAATTCAGATTTGCATTAAGACTGATGTTATTGATGCCCAAAAGTTCTCAATCTATGTCTAGAATTAAGTTCTATTGATTGTTCGACCTAAGTTCGTGATCTTAACATTTCCCAATGATTCAAATCACTCTAATGGCTCACATTTCCATCATTAAGCATGATTAGCAAGGATAGGACAAAAGATTCATCTAATATTAACATAAAACAACAAAGTTTACATAGAGTTTTGATACATTACTTTCAACCCCAATGAAATGAAGTTTTAGCTACTCCTAGACATCATCGAAGCAATATGGAAGAAAATTGATGGTTTGGATGGTGAGAAATGGTGTTCTTGAGCCCTTGAATCCTCCAAACTCGAACTGGGAGCCTCTGTAGCCTCTCCATTGTCCAGAACTACCCCCTCTGCATCTGTTTCGCGTCTTTAAAGAGTTGAGCAGAAGTGAATTTTCGTTGGGCGAATGGCTGCCACTTGCTGGGCGAATGGCCAAAAGTTGTGGCTCGTTGGGCGAGCATCACTGAGTCGTTGGGCAACTGACAAAAGGCGCGGCTCGCTGGGCGAGAACACTTCAGTCGCTGGGCGAGAAAGGTCAACACGCTGAGCGAGAGAAGTCAACTCGATGGGTGAAAGTCAGCGCTTGAACAGTGCCGATCAACTATAGAATAATGAAAGTCAACGCGTGAAAAGTGCGAGATGAATACTGAATAGTGAAATTTCAGGGACTTTTTTTATCTTCTCCAATCCTTATTTATCTGCAAAATAAATACACAAAAACATTCATATTGATATAAAATCAATTATATATACATTTTGTACAACTTTTCATGATATTTTACTCCATAACACATCAAAGGAAATTAAAATAAGTGCTCAATATATGTAACTTTTTACACTTATCACCTATCGATGATTTTTTCTATTTTTTCTCATGGCCTGCCTCACGTTGCTCATCATTGATGATGTCAAGTATATCAAAACACAGTTTGCCCCACTTAATTGTGGAGGAAAACGCTCTTGTAGGTGTTTGAACCAAGGTAGTTCAACTGGACTCCCTAGGATGGTTTTGCTTGTGTTCTTAGATGGGTGAGTGAGTTTAATGGTCATGCGTATCAAATTCATTAACATTCCATGATGAGAACATATTTTGGTTCAGTCCATGAGTATTAACATTGAAAGAAGATGTTGTGAATTGGAAATGTTCGATACAATCCATTACAATAATATTTTAAAATATTAATGTCAGCATGATTGGAAAGCAAACATTCCATAATTTTATCAAGTAGACATTCCTCTCCTCATGAGTCAACCTTCCATTCAAAACACCAACAAACTTGGTTTTGAAAGAATGTTGCACACATAACTGAATAAAAAAAAATTTCACCTTAGAACAATCCAAAAAATAATTAACAAAACAAGAAACACAAATTGGCAAAGTAGAAAGGGGAAAAGCTAAATGGAAAATGGGAAAGAGGAAGTGGAAAAGGGGAAAAGGAAAAACGCGAAATGGGAAAGTGATGAATGCATATTTATGCCCACATTTATGCTTTAAAATTCAAATTTTTGATGAGATATTTGTACTTAAATGGTTGATTTAAAGAGGATTTGTGATGATTGGATTCATTGTGTTTGGAAATAAAAGGGGCATAAAAAGTGTGTTTTAGCGCATAAATTATTCTTGGATGTTCTAATGTTTGTTGATGCAGCTGAAATATAAGCTTTGTTGATCCAAATTGCAATTTAAGGCCCAAAGTCAGATTTTATTTAATAAATAATATACAAATGGGCCACACAGACAGTTTTTACCCTTGCAGCTCCTAAATTTCCCTACATACACCCCTCTTTTCTTAACCAAGCCCAAACACTAAGCCTTTTCTCCTACACCCCTAAATTTTCCTACCCATACCCCTCCTACCACTAACTAGTCAGACTTCACCAGATCATGTCACGTGGCAGTCCATCATTAATAGATTGAACCACCCAGATGATGCCACATCACTGATCCTTTCACTCACTAGTGAACCAATCAGAACACGCCACCTCAGCCCTAACACATGAGCATAATCTTCTCCACAGAAACCCTAGCCGCTGCTCTACCGTCAGCCGCCGCCTAGAAACCGCGCCGCTTTGCCACCAACCTTAACGTCATCCTCATTGTCGACCACCATGAACATCCATAATCTCCTTGTGCTGCCAACTCCATGACGCTGTGAATCACCACCATCAACCTTCACCTCCGCTGCCACGCCGCGACCATCTTGCACGACCACCATCTTCCTCGCGAGATCCGTCGCTGTCCTCCTGCGCAACGCCGCCGGCCACCACGTGCATGCCGCTGCAAGGCCACTACCAAAAGCGTCCTCTCCCTCCTTTCTCGCCGGATTACCACCATTGCTCACCATGCCGACACTCCTCCTTCTTCATCGCGAAACCGCCTTACCATGCCGTACACCACCTTCTTCCACGACCAATCATCATCTCAGACCTGCAAATCCAAAAACCTAGAAAACCCAATCCGAACAAAGCTCACATACCATCCTCACCGCACCATCTCCTCGTTGAGCCACCGCGATTGCATCCAATCTCGTCGCCAACAGCGAAATCGCCATGGCCGCCACATCACACTTTCGCTGCGAGAATCTTCAAGCGGCATCATCATCTTGCGAGTTCCATCCTCCTCAACGCACAACCATCACCGAACCTGCATCAGAAAAACAACAAACGCAAGACCCAAATCCAGGTATGTGCATCCAATTTCAGAGACCCTAGTCCGCGAATCGCTACCATGTGAAATCACGATCATCTTCTTCACCAAACCTGCATCAGAAAACCAAATCGCGACACAGCCCTCCTCACGTGTTCATCATCATCACCATGCCACGACCACCACTAACCTCCATCCTCTTTGCACTGCGAGCACATGCAAGAATTTTCTCCACTCTCCAATTCGTAGTGTAGGTAGAGGCGGAGGGGGAAGCCTTTCTCCAATCTAACAAACCCTAATTTTGGGTGGAAGTGGATTGACACGTGGCGGGCACTCATTGGCGTGTCATCTTGAGTAAAAAATGGTCAATGTTGTTTGAATCTGGTCAAGATGGTCAACTGAGGGGTTTTCCTACAATTTCAGAAATTAAAAAGGGGTTAAAGCGCAGATAGAAGAAATTCAGAGCTTATGTGTAATTTTGGAAAGTTAGAAAAGCTAAAAGATAAAATTCAGTTGTTGAATTAATTTTATTTGTGAATATCAACAGAAAATATCTTCCTTATAATGTTATAATTATCTAAATCTTTTAGTTATTTGGAAGATATAAGATAAAAGATTCTGTCAACTGAATATTCAGAGTCCAAGCCCAATCAAGCCCTATATAAAGAGACCCAAGGGAGGCAAAAAAGGACTTCACTTAATTCATTCATTCACCACTTTTGTCTCTTATTTCATCTTGTATTCAACTCCATTCATGGAGAGCTAAGCATCTAGGGCTATTATGTTGTAATTCCATTATGGATTCTGAGGTTAGATTGAGTTAATGCAATTGTTTATTTTGATTATTGATTTAAGTTGTTATCTCTCTATGTCTTTCATCTCTCTGTCAAATTAAAATCAAAGATTTTTGCATCATAATGTGTTTGAATCTACATGCATATTGATTATATGAGTTCTAGGGTTTCTAGGTTTAATTGAGAATCTACTTTGATTTAATTTAGGAACTTTCATATGATTAATTGGTTTTTACTATCAATTGAGAATGTACTTTGATTGGTAGTAATAATTTCAACTATAATCAATTGAGAATTTACTTTGATTGATTAGTTTTTAATTTGGTTAGGCGATTTAAGAATATACATGATTAAACACAATAGGATTTGATTGATAATGTACTTTGGTTGAATTCATTGTGAATAATCTAGAAAGGTTTTGCATTTGATTGAGAAGTTACTTTGGTTAAGTGCATGATCGCCCTCAAATTAATTAAGAATGTACTTTAATTAATTTGAAACTTAAATAATAATCAATTGAACAATTATTTGTGAATAACCGATGATGAATCTATCTTGGAAAAGCAGTGGAATTAACTTATTTCATTATAATCGTTTTACAGTTTCTTATTTGTTCTTTAAACCTTCTCCAAACATCTTTTTTATTCTTGAACATTGCATTACATTGCATTACATTCATAAGATTCAAATATTAAAAGGCAATTCCGTATTCGTTGGGAGAGGACTCAGGGTTACTTTAACCCTATCTACTTGGCAAAGAAATCATCAAAATGGTTAACCTGAATCCTTTTCCATGTCACCTTTTTACAAAAATTATTTATTTCAAACGGACCAATCAACTAACACATGATGTTATAGAAAAGTTGGCAAAAATAGTTGTTAATATATCAGGATCCAAAAATATATTTGATAAATTCATTTTGAATTTGGAAATCTATTTGGTATTACATGGCGTAGGCATGTTTTTGTTTCGTAGGACCCCAAACCTGAAACGGGTTGTTCTACTAGAGACGGGTGATTTCTCAAGAGCAGCAGTGGACACCGTACTGAGCTTATGGAGAGGTCTTGAATCCATTACCATTACTTCTGTTGTGTCGAGTTATTCACTAGTGCAGTCAAGGGAAACGGCAACGGTTATTTTCGCCCACAAGTAGCGGTTCTACAACCGAGATATATATTGACGAGGTACAAAGTCTACCCTTTTTTGCCTCGGTTCTAAACTGAGGCAAAAAGGTGTATGCTTTTTCCTCGGTTCAAATACAACCGAGACAGTAGAGGGTATTTATTTTTTACTTTTTTTGTTATGCTAGACTTTTGGCCTAGGTTGTTGGTGAACCGAGGCAATAGAGGGGTCTTATGCCTTAGTTTGTAGTTGAACCGAGGTAGTAGAAGTGTTTATTTATTTTTTCCTCCAATTATATGCCTCGGTCTTATGCTTTTGCTCAAGCTCCTTGACAAAGTTAATAGCACCTCCAATTATAGAAGCTTGATCACCCTTCAATGGCCAACTAGACCAAACAAACAATTTTTTTATTTTCAAAGGAAGGAAGTAAATAAACAAATAGGTAAGAACAAAAAAAGGAAGAGGACCAAAGTACGCTTTGGATATAAGAGTTTGGCATGAGAGAGCGAAGAACAGAAAGATATTTGATATCACCTTTGGAGATTGAGCTTCAACAAGAGTTTGAAAATGCTCCAACTTTTTACTGTCTAGAATAAATATAGCTTAATTATAAGAAACTATACCAACAACAAGAGAAAATATTTTGAGAACATGAAAAAATGTAAATCCAACATTTACATGTATTTCTGGTTCTTGAAACTCATAAACCTCTATTTCATTAAAGCAAACAAATTCTGATAGCCATCAGTTTCAGACACATTCCCTTTATCAGTACCTTGGTTTTCTCCATTGTGGACCCAGAAGGGCTAATTGTTCGGAGATTCAGCCTGGCGAGAGTTGTTACTAGCCTAATACTGTGAAGAACCATGCTTCTTATGCGTTTGATATCTATTACCAAAAAGAAGGCAATATCACAAATGCCATAGGGGAAAAATAGCAAAATCAGCACCAACACCATCTAAATCGTTACCAGAAAGAAGGCAATATCACAAATGGCCCAGCACGAACAATGACTATTCCTCCATACACCGCCTTCCCCCACCCCAAATCCAAATTTGTAAATCCAATATTTGTCGTATCCAAAACCATACACGACCTCACCATAGTAAACAAAGGCCTTCCCGAAGGCACCATCAGATCCACCACCGAGTGAACATACTCCTTGCTCTCCTTGCTCCTTACCTTCTATATCAGCCTCACCGCATACTCCAATGGCTCCGAGCAAAGCTCTCTAGCGGCGGTAACAACTACTGGAAACCCGAAGCAGCTACCATAATAATTAGTCAGTAAGGCCGACCATGATAATTAGTCAATAAGGCCGACGTGAACTTACCGCGCGCATCGACGATGCACATCATTCGAACGTCCTCCTTCGGATTGAACTGAAGTGCTCTTGTGCGGCAGCACCAAACGTAAGACATCAACACCTCGAAGGTGATGGCGTGTTGGTCGAGGTCACGAGGAGGAGGGCGCGGATGGCGGCAGTTTCGGCCGGGCCATCTGAATCCAATCCATCTAAAAACCTAACATGGGAAAACAACAAAATCAAAAGAAAAAAACAATCTAAGAAAAAACTACGATGAAGTAACGCTTGATGAACATAATCAAACAGCTAATTGAGTAACTTGTTCATGAGCGTCCTTCCTCCGCTAAGGCAGCGGACTGGACCCGAACCCTACGTACTTCCCTCCCTACGACAGCGGAAGCCCTTCAGGCTGCATATCGTTCTCTGCCATCTTCCTCGCGAAGATGCTTTCCTTGTTCGTCGCTGAGGCCTCCAACTGCGACCGCGTGATGTCCTTTGTCCACGTAGACATCGCCGGCACACTCGTGCCTTGCCGTGCCTCGCCGTGCTCGTCGCCAATGTTGGGTCTGCCGCGGTGAAGAAAAAGTGCAGAAGCTTCAAGTTTCTGGATTTTGCATGATGAAGAGAAAAAAGAAATGAAATCTGGATACCCAAGGCTCGCGAGAAAGGATACCTAAGGCCAAGGGATTTCCAAACGAAATCTAATTAAGGTAAATTACCCCTTTCGGACAGAACCTTTCTGCCTCGGTTCGTTAGAGAACCGAGGCAATAGGCAATTTAAAAAAGTTGCCAGTTAAATAGTCAGTTTAAGGTGGGAGGTGACAGAACATTACGTTTCGGTTTCACTTTTAACCAAGGTAAAATTTGGTTTTCATGCTTCGGTTCCCCAGCAATCGAGGCGTATAAGTTTGTTAAAATTGTAAAAATGTCACCACTTTTACATATGCTTCGGTTCTTGAAAACCGAAACATATGACCCGCGTTCTTAACCTCGTTTTGCACTTACATGATCCTAGCTATTGGAGAACACTGCAACAACATCACCGAGCTGAAATTTTCTGATGGCAACTTTGAAGAAAAGCATGCTAGGGCCATGATTAAATACACCCGGAAGTAGAAGATATTGAGCATGGCGATTTTACTAATGAGCTTGAAGGCATTGTTGTGTGTGCTGAATTTCTTGGAAGATTTGGAGAAGGTGAACATATGCCACAGATTGATTCTGGACACAGAGTTTCCTTTCATATCACACTAGTAAAAAATAGGATTTTTAAATCGCGTATTATGCCTCGGTTTTTGAAAACCCGAGACGTATAAAAACGCGGTGGCAGAAATGTAATTTTGGAGACACATTATGCCTCGGTTCTTTTAAACCTGCTTTTTAAAAGAGTATACTGCACCGGTTGGAAATTAAACGAAGTTGTAACACATTTATGCTGCGGTTTTATTGTAACCGAGGCCTATATTTGCCTCGATGGCTGGGTTTGAGGGTTAAAGTTCAAAACTTTATTCACTTTCACTATTCTTCTTCCCGCAAAACCTCTCTGCCCCTCGCCGTTCACCACTGCTTTTTGCTTCGGCCGCCACGCCATTGCACCACCGCCCCCATCGTCTCAGTTCCCCCTGCCAGGTGCCCCACTACCATCGCTGGCTCAACCTCTGGGCGTCGTGGTTTCGCCTGTTCTTCATCGTCGCCACTGGTCCTTGCCTCCCCGCCGTCGCCACTACCAAGTCCACCACTGCCGTCGTCGCCACTGGTCCTTGCCTTCATCGTCCACCACTGCCGCCTGTTCTTCTCATCAACCACCGTCGCCTGTTCTTCTCATCGACCACCGCCAACCCCTCCTCCACTCCTCCTCCATCGCCCCCCTCCTTTATTTCTGATTGATGCATGTGGTGGGGTTTGGCTGGACTCTGAATCGATAAAAGTTTGAAGCTTTGGAGAGGGGAAGTATTTTTGGTGTTAGGTTTTTTTGTTTGATCTTGAACTTTTGTTTTTTGCTGCAACTCTTGGTTGGCCTTGGGTGATTTTCGGTGATGAAGGGATTGAACACACGGTAAAGCTTGGGCTGTTTTTTGGTGTTTTTGGGTGATGAAGGGATTGAAGGGGGATTGAAGGGGCAGCATCTGGGTTGTTCGATGAACACACGGTAAAACTCACTTTTTTTTTTATTTTTGATGAACAATATCTGGGTTGTTCGCTGATATTGCTGCCAATCTCATTGGATATTGGGTTGAAATATTGCAGGAAATTGTTTGCCAAGTTATTGCTGTCAGGAAATTGGGTTGAGATATTGCTGCCAAGTTGAGCCAAGAGTTTCCCAGAGATGAATTGTTTGTTGTCTTCAAAGCTTGTGTAACCACTCTCTGGACGCACTTCTGCTTCCCACTTCTACTTCCCCGTGCTCCACAAGGTGTGGCAAAAAAAAAAACCACTTTACTGCCTCGGTTCAGGTTTCAACTGAGACAGTATAAGACAAGATACTAACTCGGTTTACAACCGAGACATAAGAGGAAGACTTTTTACCTCGTCCGTATATGCCTCGGTTTCTCAACCGAGGCCTATGACCAAAAACAACCGAGGCCATTTCCTTCTACTGTATAGTGTCATTTGTAGAGATTAGTGATCTAAAGAACATTTTGCACACATGGAGTATGGAAAAGCTTATATACTGTGAAACAGGAACGTGCTTGAGGTGCATGAATGGTAGAGACATTATTCGAAGCAGAAATGGACCCTATGAAGATATATGGGGAGAGGATGAGATAGCATCTCTTGCACATTTGCCTTAACCTTCTGAGGCTGAAAGGTTTGCTACTAGACATGTAAGAGTGCTACCGTTCCTGAAAAGAATAATGTACAACTCAAGTTGATGAAGAGTAGCTACATCATCATAGTTAATTCTCTAAGTTATTTTGGATATTGTTTTATTCTACTACATCCCAGGTTAGAGAGACACAAATATAAATATATCATGTTTATGTTTTTTTTTTTTAAAGAAAGTGTTGAAATAATGTTTCTTTACATGTGCCGCTCACAATATTAAAGAAAAATAGAGAAACTGAAATGTATAAAATGTAAAACTTTAATAGTTATAAAGAATCGTTCATATTATTACAAATGTATAAAAAAATAAAAATAAAGACTTTATAATGTTTTTAGTTCCTCTGGTGATATAATTTGGAAATGATTGGAATATAAAAGAAACTAAAAACGAAAAAGAAATTATATAATATTCTATTCAGAAACCTTCTAATGATTATTTCTTTTGCAATTTGAGAAATCTTATTGTGTGCAGGCCCCTCAGAAAACAAGTGTCTTGCCCCTATCTTTTTGTGTTAGACAAGTTCCATATATAATATTCTCATGTTTAGAATAAAACATAGATATAATTTTTTAAGGTGTTCGTATTGTCACCTTTTTATAAAAGAGAATGTAAAAAATTTGTATTTGAAATCTTGTCTATTTCTCTTTTTAATTCTGACAATCCTTTCGTTAAATATAAAGCAATCCAATTCTACCCAAAAATTTCATATCAAATAATTTAGGCTGTTTTGGTGAGATATTTAAATGATTAGATCATTGCATTTTAACAACTAGTTTTTAATGTAGTACAAAAATTGCGTACAACGTTGAATATTTTAGATTTTTAATGGCGAATTTGCAAACGGTATGTATCAGGAGACGTTAAATTGACGTCGAATTTTTTAAAATTCGACGTTAAATTAATGTCGAATTTTCCCAATATATGATATTAAATTAACGTCGAATTTTGTCAATATTCGACGTTAATCAATTTTTTTTCTTTTAATTAATTGTGATCCCTTTTTACAAAAAAAACAAAAAAACAACAAATTTCAGTTTTTGGTATTTTATAAAGCATGAACTACGGACGTGTAGTGTAGTATCAACAACAAACAATAATTACCAAGAACAAACAAATTCAATCAAACAAAAACAACAAACAACTTCAACCAAACAAGAACAAAAAACAAGTTCAACAAAAAAAAAACAACAAACAAGTTCAACACATAAGTTCTTCAAAACGAAAACGAAAACTAACCTTCAAAAGGTGGGTTCATCGGAATAAAGTTTTATCACCAGAAAACATAATGTACCTATGAAGGACAAGAGCACGAAAATAATCGGTTAAAACAAACAAAAATCATACATAAAGTAGTTAATTAATATGCATTTGTATAAATGAAAGGAAGATTACTTGTGATGCTCATCAAACTTCGTTCGAGAAAAGTTTGAGAAGAGAAGAAGATATCGCGTGCTAAGATAAAGTGAATGAATTTTCAATCTCCTGCTCAAACTTTTATTGAATTCACTAACCTTTTGACGTCGAATTTAAAGGGCATTCGACGTTTTATATCTTTTTACGTCGAGTTACAATTCTAAGCGACGTTTAATAATTGCATTTATTTACAAAAATGTTACCACTCATTTTTAACGTTGGCTATTCAGTGGTTGGATGTTGAACGCGTGATGTTATATGCTGTTTTTGTACTAGTGTATTTTAATTTTTTTTCCTTCTTTATATTAATGTGAGTTTTACTTACATTACATGCCTTATTTACCAGAAAAAGGGGACACTAAGAAGAAATATTGTAATTTTGACAACTCATCACAATCATATAATTTAATTGAATAAATGCTTCTCAGTCTCTGGTTATCTTTATTAGACATTCTTATTGCAAATATGTGACTTCATGGAGACTTTACAAAAAGAAGCCACAAATTTCTTACTTGTCAGCTTAATCGTGACATTAATCATATAAAGGAACCATATTTGTCACTTTTAATTATAACAATTCAAATTTTATTCTATGGTATATCATCAAAATGACATCCTATTATTAAAAAGACTTAAATGCTTACTTTGTCTCCCATGTTACGAGATGAATTTCTGTTTAGTATCCGGTTTTAAAAATGAAGACATTGGGTCCCTATGTTATGAAAAATATGAGTAAGGTCAACAATGAAAGAACAAGTTCAACAAATCATAAAAGAAAAAGTTGAACAAGAGAGAGAAAAAGCTGGACAGCAGAAGAGAGAAGAGAAAAAGTACGGTAACATCAGCATGAGCTTAACGTCGTTGCTATCAACTTAACGGACAAGACCTTATTCATACACTTTTCATAACATAGGAACCCAATGTCTTCATTTTTAGAACCGAGTATTAAACATAAATTCACCTCTTAACATGAGGACGAAATAAGCATTTAAGCCTATTAAAAACTATTTTAGTTTCGGACTTGTTAATGCAGAATAATACAAAAATATAATTAGATCTCAATTTTATTTGTAAGAAAAATACAAGGTATGTTAGAAATTAAAGTTTCCTTCAAAAATTTTGAAAAAAAAACATTCTACTTTTACAACTATAAGTTTTATGCTTGGTAAATATCTTAGAAAATATTCATTTTACAAGTATAAGTTTAATGCTTGGTAAAAATATATTTGATAAAAAAATCATTTTGAATTTGGAAATCTATTTAGAAAACAAAGGTTTTGAATAATAAAAATTTGAGCCTTTTTAGTATGAATAATTTAACATTTGATTAATTGAGAAAAATACTTAAACATTAAACATTGAAACTACAATGAATTACTCACTTAATGATACGAACAATGTAATAACTTAAAATGTTTCAGGATAATTGTCTTAGATATACATAAAGTCAAAAGTACGAAGAGAGAATGCTAACTTGAATGTTCTAAAAATAAAAAGAAAGAGAAAAATGTAATTTGAATGTTTCTTATAAAACAAAATTGTAAGTCAATTAATAATTCAACTTAACCACTAGTTCATGGGAAATATTTAACAAAAACTCAATTATAAATTTTGAACAAATAGATTGACTTGAAATTTTCGTATAGATATAAATTATTTCATAAATGTGAAATGACATAAAAGATAACATTACATAAATATGATTACTTAAAGGAAATTATTTTTTAAAATGAAAAGATATTGTTATGTAATATGATTTTAATTAAAATATGTAAAATCGGATTGATGTACAAACATATTAAAAAAAAATCAATTATCAATGAATTTAGTGATAAATTTTAAAAAAATTATATAATTGACAAATATTATTATAAAATAATCAAAGTTTAAAGTAAAATATCTAACACTCATTTACCTAAACTAATTTATAAATATCTATTAATAATAAAAAATTTAAATTTATTGATGAATTTTGTTTTATTGAAAAATATTTTTTCATTAATAAAATTAATTATTAATATGTTATTTCTTTATAATAAAAAATGTACTCTATTTAAACAAATCCAATAGATTACAAATATTCTTTAATTATTAGACTATGATAAAATATGATCAAATTTCATAAAGATAATATATTAAAAGAAAAAACTAATAAAAAGACAACAACTTTACAAAACTACTTCTGATAAACGAATTGATAAATATAAAATAAATATAAAATGATATAAAATAATAAAAGTTTTGTTATAACTATTTTTTAAACGAAATAAATTTCTATGTATTATAATTTTAAATCTTTTAGAGAAAATTAAACTCTGATAGAACTTATAGTGTTTAAAAAGAATTGTATAAAATCTTATTTATTTAGATAAATAATTTTATTTTAAATAAATGATTTAACAAATGTTAATTAAATTTAAACTTTATTTATTTTATAATTTATATTTTTCGATTATGTAAAACTGTAAATATGTAATCATAGATAAAATAATTAAAAATGATAAAAAAGTATATTAAAATATAAACATAATAATAAAGAAAAAGGTTGAAGAAGATATGAGATAGAAATTAAATAACCAATCTCATTAAATAATCAATCCCACATCAGGTTTTGATAAAAGTGGAAGAGGGGAAATGGCAGCGCAGTAACACTTTGAGATCCAAATTCGAATCATGCCAAGATTGCCAAGACTACTACTCCGAGGAGCACCACCCCGCGGGGCCGGAAGAAACTTTCATCGACGCTGCAAAACCTAAAGAGTGCTTAGGAGAAGCAAGCGAGAAACCTTAGAGAAGGAGTTAGAGACTTGTTCTGTTATTATAAAAAAGTCGTGACTGAGAAAGTGCACGTCAAACTGAGCCAGTATGGTAGTTCACTAAACGCCGCCGTTGCGGTTCTGCTGGAGGAGAGTGACTTCCGCTGTTGAAACTTGTTGACAGATCCACTACAGATTGAACGGAGAGGTTGGTAGCAGCGCAATCGTGCTGGCAGAGCCGTGACCTACGCCACTGTGAAGAGTAGTGTGTTGTTTGCGGGACGGAAAGTGACTTATGAATATACCTCTGTATTAGAGGACTACTCCGAGTCGTGTCTTTGGTGTTGGAAGGTGATTGAGAATTTTTGCTTATCTTGATTCCGGTTCATGTTTATTACATTAAGTATTCAATCGTATAACATGCATTCTAGATCTAGGACTTGGTCATTCAATTCTAATTGAGACTTTTTTATCGGTGATGCAGACAGGGATTTGAAATTGTTGACACAATCTGTTCGAGGAAAGCCTGGTGTTCGACGCATGTGCCGGAGTCGACGCATGTGCCGGAGAGGATCATGATAGCATTATTGCGGTCTCTGGTAATGTGCTCCCTACTAGTGTAATTAGTTTTGGTTGTTGAATGTATTTTGATTATAATTAATTAAATTATTTATTTTTCTTGAAAGCAAGAATGTGAGATTTTATTCTCGCTGTTGGTAATGTGACTTTCTTTTTGTATTGTAGCCATAATTTAAGTTAGTAGTTGGTGTTTCATTACCTTTCCATGAGTTCTTTATTTGATCAAGTTTTGGGAATGAGATTGTTTGCTTATTTACTATTTTTTTTTTCAGAAATGATAGAAGCTCTGTAAGGGCTAAAGAAGACATCGACAAAGCTCAGTAAAGGTATTCCTGAGGCAGATATCCGCTCGTTAGTGGATAATTTGATGCAGAAAAATAGTGAAGCCATGTGCATAACACTTCCTAACATAATTTGGTCTGTGTCTCAAATATTCAAATGCCTATGATGATTGATTTAATTTTGTAACATATCATGGTAGGCAATCCATAAGTCTCTTCCCCACAAACAACATGCTAGTCTTTACAGTGGCGTAGGTCACCGGCTCCGCCAGCACGATTGCGCCGCTACCGACCTCCTCATTTAATCTGTCATGGATCTGGTCAACAAGCTTAGGCGAAAGGTCACTCCCCTCCAGCAGAATCGCGATGACGGCCTTCCGTGAACCACCGCATTGGCTCAGTTTGACGTGCACTTTCTCAGCCACGACTTCCTTTAGCGGAACAAGGCGTCGAGCTCCTTTTTTTAAGGTTTCCGCTTGCTTCTCCTCGACACTCTAATATATGACACAATGACACATTTGTTCATAATTGTTTATTTGATTAATAACATGTCATTTATGTCATACGTTATTATTATAATGTTGTTACTATCAATTTGATCAACAAAAAAAACTATATTAACTTGTTATTTTTTAAAATGATACTAAATTGAGAAATTAAAATAATGAAAAAAAAAATATCACCATAGTAACAAAACAGGAAAAATTATTTAACTTTTATTTTATTATATTATAGATGAATGTACATGTCATATAGTTGCGTTTTATACAAGATAAGTAGTACATGTTCAATTTTGAAGATAGACATTACATGTTTAATATTAATGGAAGACAAAGCGAACCTCTCTTTATAGAGAATTAAAAAAAGCCAAGAAAAAAGCAACACCATTACTTCAATATCATGGCAAAGATAAGAGAATTGGATTCCACCCACATTAAGCATAAGGTAAATAGTTCTTCACGTGAGTGATTAGTTTGTGTATTTATACAGTCCCTTAGGAACACAATAATATGCAGTGTAAGTTCAAAAGTGGTCACACTGAGATATCTTTAGGTTCATCATCAAATCGAAGCAATAATCCATTATCGTTGTGCAGGTCTATCTACTGTCATTTTCAATTTTCATGCTGCTTTTGTTCATTAATTATTCATTACTTTCATGCAGCAGCTTGATATGTTTAATATGTATATAATATATAAAGCTAACAACACTTCCAATTAGTTTTTTATATGTGAAATTTTAAAATATGCTCATGAAAAAGATTATATAGGAAACATGGACAAAAAGGTTGTCACAGTATATGAAGATTAAAATGTTAGTTACCTTTATTTCCTTTTATGTTTGAATATTAGCTCAAATAGGCTGAGTTTATGAGAGAATGCTATAACATGATTCATTCCATTGATATCCAAAGCGCGTGTTGTGTATTTTTATTCGTGTTCGATTTTGATATATCATATTAATGGATTTCTTTTAATTTTGTAGTTTTTACTAAATTTTGATGGTAAGTTATAATTGTTAAAAAGTAAACTTTAAATCTTATTATGTTACTGGACTTATGTTAATTAAATTTATGGTAGTGAAGTTTGTGTTGGTCAAAACTTATATTGATGAACCTCTTAATAATCTTGGATTTACACACTTTAAGAAATCTATTTTGTTTGTGATTTTATGAAATTATTTCTTCTGCATTTTGAGAAATCTAATTCTGTGCAGGCCCCTCAGAAAACAAGTGTCTTGCCCCTGTCCTTTTGTGTTAGACAAGTTCCATATATAATATTCTCATGTTTAGAATAAAACATAGATAGAATTTTTTAAGGTTTTCACCTTTTTATAAAATAAAATGTCAAAAATCTGTATATTGAAATCAAGTCTATTCCTCTTTTAATTCTGATAATCCTTTCGTTAAATATAAAGCAATCCAATTCTACCCAAAAATTTGATATCAAATAGTTTAGGCTGTTTTGGTGACATATTTAAATGATTAGATCATTGCATTTTAACAACTAATTTTTATGGTTTCTTGTATTTTAATTTTTTTCTTCCTTTCTTTATATTAATGTGAGTTTTACTTACATTACATGCCTTATTTAGCGAAAAAGGAGACACTTAAGAAGAAATATTGTAAGAAAAATACTAGGTATGCTAGAAATTATAGTACATGGCAGGTTAGAGATTTAGTTTCTAATATTGTTACTACAAGATTTTATATAACAAAACAATTGCACTTGTGCTCCAAGTTACAAATTTTGAGTTAATATATGTTTATATATATATATATATATATATATATATATATATATATATATATATATATATATATATATATATATATATTCTTAAGAAGTTTATGATTATGGAGGAGTATGATATCAATCTAGAAGGAATTATGATGTCTTTTATAAAAAAAAGAAATAAATAAAAGTGTAAGAACATTTTAATAAAAAATTATTTACTAACAACTTCTTAAAATATTCTCTCCATAGTTCCATTCAACTTCTTAACAACCAAAACTCCAGCCCATCGTAATCAATGGTTGAATACATAAGTCAATCAAAGACATTACAAGCTAAAACATTATACGTGTTCGTGTATTATTTGAATTTAAACAAGCATAATGTACCACAGCTAGGATAAATTTAATCTAATTTCTCCCATGCATTCCTTTTCAAACATTTGTAATGCAAAGAAAATCTGAAAAATTTATATATTATGTAAAAGGGTACAAGTATCCTATTTGTGAGTTAACTGTATTTAGGTAAGTTTATTGGTTGGTTTATGTAGAATTTTAAGTAGGTAGGTTAATAAACATACATGATGGAAATTAAAGAATTTTCACTTGAATAGGATTATGGCATATTCACGTTTTTTTCAAACATACATGATGGAAAAAGAAATAAAATAAAATTATATATATATATATATATATATATATATATATATATATATATATATATATATATATATATATATATACGAGTCTTATAAGTTATCTCATTTTACTATAATTTTTTTTAATAACATTGATTTTAAAGCAACATATTTTTTTATAAAAATTATTTTAAAGTAAAAGTTTTATAAAGCGTGCATTATATATCTATAATTTTTGTTTATATTTCAATTTTTTTTATAATTTAATTATTATGTTGAGATTTAAAATTATTTTTTATAAAATTGAAGTTTTAAATTTAATATTTGGCTCTCGCCCAATATATGAAAAGATGCTATGAAATAAAAGAGTAGTTGGCAGTAAACCACGTAACCTTCTTCTACTCTTCCCATTCATCGTAAATGGGTTACAGTACTTAAAACCATAATTAAACTAAATGAAATATAGTATATTTAAAAATATGTTTATATAAGGCTAAGTATGTAACATCCGAGTCTTACACCGTAATAAAATAGTTTCTAAAAATAAAGCTAACTTACAGTTATCCACAAAATAACTATAAATTTAAATTTTACAAAAATTTACCATAACTTCAAAACTATATACATGACCGAATAGTCTATACATATTATATTTATATGACCGAACGGTCATAGACTACACCACTGGGTCTTCACCATCCCGTGCTTCCTCCAGCGAACAATCGCCTCCCTCTGTTCACACCCACAAGGTGATAATTGCAATTAAAGAGTACCAAACGGAAACATGAACAAGATAGAAAAGAAGGGTAAGCTAGAGTAATTTAATTTATTACAGTTATCATGCAAATTAAGCAAATACATAAGCACATGTCAACCGAACACTTTAAAGCATACAATGAACGACCATACATTACAAAAAGAATGACCGAACACTTTACTTGACCATCCGGATTGTATGAATATGTAGCTTGAGGTCGTTCGTGCACCCGGGTGATGTAGTAACGGGATACCCTCAGCTGCCACCTCGGGTTAGTCTGTTATAACTCACCTACGATACCCTATAGGCTAGGACCTCCTGCTATTCTCACGACATGACTTACCCATATCTACTTGAGACTTGGTAATCATTAGAATTTCAGGATGAACGCCGTGTATTTCGTTATCCATATTCATACTTTACCACCATGATAACCAGCACGAGATATCACTAGTGCAGTTAGGGGAAACGACAACGGTTATTTTTGCCAATAGGCAGCTTTTCCTGAACCGAGGCATATTCAGGCGAGGTAAAAATGGGTAGCCTTTTTGCCTCGGTTCTGAACTGAGGCATAAAAAGGTACGATTTTGCTTCGGTTCGTAACTAACCGAAGTAGTATCTTATTTGATTTTTTTATTTTTTTTTCGCAGGCATTTATGTCGCGGTTCATTATGAACCAAGGCTGTATGGTCGCCTCTATTGCCTCAGTTGGAACCATAATCGAGGCAGTAGGGTCTTTTTTTAATTTTTTTTTTGCTTAATCTGTCAGCCTTTACGCCTTGGTTGTGGCATGAACCGATGCTATATGGGGTTTTCTACTTCGATTATGGTCACAACCGAGGCATATTCCCCTGTTTTTTTTTAAAGAACAGGTCTGTTTCTGCAACATTCCGAATTATAGAAACAGACCTGCATATAATTTCACAGCCAGAACATATTACAGAAAAATCCAGAAGCATATATTTTGAATAAAAATTATATTAAAAGTTAAATACATTCAATGTAATCATAAATCAGTTTCTTAGAAGCATAAATCAATCCAATGTAATCATAAATCAACTTTGAAGCATAAATCAATCCAATGTACAAAGTTAAACTAATAATAATGTACAAAAACATAAAAAAACTTAGAAGCATAAACTTAGAACTTACTATATCCTAAAATCTACTACACACTATTATATAATTGAATTACATATTTAGCCAGTGCTTTCCTCACGAGTTTAAGTGACTTCTATGAAATTGGAGCAGTCATATTAAATCTCTACATAAAACACAATAATTTTAATTAGTGTATATGAAATCTAAACTATATAGAAAATAAAATTCAAACCTAAATATTACCGTTTGCCATCCACTGGTGTAATGTGCACGAATAGTGGCCATCATCCAAAACATGACGTAGTAACCATATTCATATGACCCCGTTTGTTTATTACACTATAATATATCATCATAATTATAAAATGTTAAGTAACATCATTGGAATGGAACATAATGTAACAAAGTATGGACTAAAATACCAAACCTTAAGGGAAACTCATGCAAGCTTTTTAGTTGTAGTAGTAGATCTCCCAGATAACATCATATGTGTTGCAAGGGAACTATTAAAAAAAATTTCTTTAGCATACATTTATATAACAAAGACAGTTGAAACATTGAGGTTCTTACAAATCTACTACATGTCTAAGATGGCTGGGAGGAGACTTGTGTAATGAACAAAACCAGACAGTAGTGTTCTCCGGTATGGAGATCGCAAGTAGCTGCCAATGACGCCTGAAATTGATAATAACTTAATTCTCATATACCAAAATTAATAAATGAAACTTTAAAGTTAGCAAACTTCACTTACCTAAGTATATAAGGGAGAAAATATATCTTCTTCCCCATTACAAAGCAGCTGGTGATGTATGTTTGGATATCATCAAATTTATTTCTTTCATGAGTCATAGAGGGGTCAATGAACCCATATACATCATTGAACCCCTTCTTGTTACTGACATCAAACATATACCTAAAATGAAGAAATAATCTGATATAAGTAACTTGATAAAAAAGAATTATATAAAAAAGTTATCATAAACTTACATCATCCACAACTGAATGAGTGTAATATTAATTTCTTCTTTCCCCGACGCAAGCTCCCTAACATCTTGTTGATGCAAGTACAATGGGATCTGAGCTTCTCTTCCAAATGTAGTAGAATCCCCGTGTACATTCATTGGCGCATCTGAAATGATGTTAGCAAGCTCGTCTAATGCACCAAGAGGGTCGTCCTCAGATAAATGAGTCTTCTTCGGTGTAGGACTTTTCTCTTGACCTGTCTGTTGTTACATGAAAAAATGGTTATGTTATGACGTCAATAAAAAGTAAATATTAAAATTGAGAAGTATATAGTAGGAGTGTTTACCGGGGGATCAAATAAATCACCAACCAAATGTCTAGGCTAGGCGACGAAGGACTTAAATGCCTCTTGCATAGTGGAAAACTCATCTGTAGGCACAGGAAGAACGACATCTCATACGACAACTTCATCCACCGTGACCTTGACCTGATCTTCTGCCAGGTGTACACCATGCACTACAATGGCTATCTCATAGACTGTGCCATGAGCCACTAGCATGGTCCCGGTATCAGAGAGAATATATAACTGACATGGACAAGTGTCGTCCATGTCGTCCCTTGGGACACCGACAACTGAGCAACTTCCTTTGCCGCTTCTACCTGTCAAATTAAATGTTAGGTTATACAAAAGGTAAATTAATAAAAAAAATGATTATTAAGTTTACCTATAAGGGCACAACATGTTCCGCTACAGGAGATGGCGGAGGACGATTGCCATAATCCTGACAAAGCTGTTGGAGTTGGCACGCAACCATTTCAGAAACTTCATCATACAACTTTGCCCGAACCTTCTTTGTGATCTCGTGTGTCATCTCTTTTCTGATGTCCTCCTTCAGCTTTTCGTATGAACATGGACGCGAGGAAGACCTAAAGAATTGTCGTATTCCTATGCCAGTCCCAGCAGCACGCACCCGTCCTAGGTGCTCAGGTCGTCCAATAGTTGTGGCAAGAATATCCTAACGATCTTCTTGTGTGAATTGACCTTGGGAGCTCTGCTCAACCAAGGAGTCCTGTAACATAACAAAACTTCAAAATCATTTGAAAGATCTATGTAATATATATAAGAAAAATGTTGTAAAAATATGAGAAATGACATCTTACAATTCTTTCAGATATCTCTCTGGCAGAGTCAGAAGTGTAGGAGCCCGATGGTTTTATACGGGCTAACTTCCACTTCTCTGGCCGAGATGGTGGTGAAGGTGGAGGAGGGTCACCACCCTCAGAAAGTGGAAGTCTACTATCTGACTTTTGCTTCATTATTTTTTGGTTTAATTGCTTCCTTTGTCCCCAGTTTGGTTGAATTGTGTCAAATTTATCCTCATTTTTAAAAAAGTTTCATTGTCGTCCTCACGTGGTATAAAAGTGTCAATTGAATCCAAACATAGAAAAAATTTGTGTCAAAGTAGTCATTTTTCCTATATCTCTGTGTCTTCCTTTCATATGTCACTTCTCTGGAGCTATGCAAAGCCTTAAATTGGATAAGGTAAAATGAATATTTGTACTTGATTGTATGAAAGGAAGACACAGATATATAGGAAAAATGACTACTTTGACACAAATTTTTTCTATGTTTGGATTCAATTGACACTTTTACACCACGTGAGGACGACAATGAAACTTTTACACCACGTGAGGATGACAATGAAACTTTTTTAAAAATGAGGATGAATTTGACACAATTCAACCAAACTGGGGACAAAGGAAGCAATTAAACCTTATTTTTTCCTCAAGCTTCCTAACCACCATGAGACAGTAGGTGTGAATTTTTATTCTGAGCACTTATTCCCTATGCTTTTGACCTTTTTTCCTGTGACAAATGAAACAATTGTTAGGATATAAAATTATGAATGATGACTTGAATGATTTTACCTACACTTACCTGCCATGTCTCGGATGAACGAAGCTCTACAAAGTGATGCCATGGAGTTTCATTACTTTTTGGTCCAAATATATATCTAGACGTCAATTTTGTCTTAAACCCTCAAAATCTTTTTGCAATTGTAGATAAACACCTATTCCTTAAGCTATCGACATTTGGGATATCAAATGTCATTTGCAATAAAGAAAGTAATAACCTTATATCAACATAAATTTATCAATATCATTAAACTAGAATTTGGAGCAATATTGATTAACTGGCCAATAGATCTTGCCAGATAAGATTTCGATCAACCTTAGATACATAGTTAAAGGATGGAGTAAGTATAGAGATTCGATCATGTGCTAGTACTCCAAGGTAAGACCTAAATTCATCTGCATTTGGCCTAGATGCTACTCCAATGACCACGTCAATAATGACAAGTGTCCTCTCACCTGCATTTCTTCTAAGTTGAAGTTGTCGTAACCTCGTCGCTCCTTTAGTGGGTCTAGAAGTGGAGATTTCATCCCTAGACGAATGTGGTGCCTCAACCATATATCTGTCACAAAAAATAAGATGAAAGATTAATAAAAGACTTATAAAATAACAAACAGATTAATAAAAGATTAACAAAAGCCATAATGTTTTACACAAATATGAAATTCATACATAATCATATGGATTGGTCATATATATATATATATTCCCTCATTGTGATCTTCCCGAATTGCATGTACATCATCAACTAGAGGGTCATCATCCAAATTTATTGTCGGTTTAAATGGATGGTTGTCAGCAATATGAAGATTACTTATATTCTCTTCTTTATCTTCAATTTGTCTTTTTCCTTGAAGAGTGACGTACCAATGGTCAGATGCAGGATCTTTGACATAAAAGACCTGACTTGCTTGATATGCCATGATAAACGGTTCATCTCCATAACCAACTTTTCGAAAATCAACTAGTGTCATACCAGATTCATGTATTTTGACCCCACTGTTATTGTCGACCCACTTACACATGCGCTTGGACAAAAGCTTTTGCGCCAACATCACAGATCATGTCCTCTAAGTTGTCTTCTTCCGATCGATCTTCCATATCCATGGTGGAATCATATACATTTTCAGTTGGAGAGACAATTGGAAAGTCTGTTAATTCACCGTGCCATATCCATGTTGTATAACTTCGTATGAAACCATCACAGATAAGATGTTCCCTAATATCAGTTGTCTTCAACTTCATCCCATTCAAACAGTTCACACAGGGACATCTGAACTTGAATTCATCATCACCACTTGTACTCGCATTACGTTGCGCAAACTCTATAAATTCTTCTACCCCTCTCTCGTACTCAGTGCTGATACCTGGTAAATTAATGCACCCTCGATCCGTACACATGATTCAATACTTTTAAATTATTATTACCATTTCCTCTCTATTCATCTTTAAAAAGTACATTTGTTCAAAAAAATAGGAGATAGTAAATAATTTTTGTATTAAATCTCAAACGAGAAACTAAGGCTAATTTGGGACAAGAATATATTCAACCACAAATAATTACATATGCAACATACAATATATTCAAGCAATTTACATATATCAAATAACTGAAAAATATAAAGTTGAACCAATATTCAAATTTTGACAAATATCAAATAACTGAACCAATATTCAAATTTTTACATATATCAAATATCACATACAAAGCTACCAATCAGACATTCAATATATTTTTAATTCTAACATTTTTCTTAATCACACATTTGTACAAGTAAAAAATCAGCAACTTCTTTAATTCTATAATCCCAAGCAAATCATCAAAGTAAGAACCACGCAAGTCAACAATCTCCAATGGATAAAGAGAACCAGGGAGCGTGGCGATCCAAACGGGCAGTGGCGGCGACCAATGGTGGTGGCTGCAACCAACGGTGGTGGCGACAATGGTGTCAAACACAAGGTGCAAAAACAATTGCAAACGACTGTTGGGGCTTAGTTCGCGCGTAGGTAGCGACTGTGGATGCACGCCAGTTGGGGACAGTGGTTTTGTGACGGCGGTAGCAATGGCAGAAGAGTCACATATCGACAGCGACAACAATGGCGAAAGAGGCACGACATGACAGCGGAAACAAACCGTGGTTGGAGGCAACGATGAAGGGAAGACGAAGAAGAAGAACCCAATGCTGCGGTGGATGAAGAAGAACGATGCCTGTTGTGCGCCTGAGAAGGAACTGCCCGAGGAAAAAGAGGAGAGTGCGAGGAAGAAGAAACACAAATGAACAGTAGGTTGTGTCTGAACTTAACAAGAGATACCACCTCGGTTATCCGCAAACCCGGGGCAATACATCCATATGGCATCGGTTATTATAGCAACCGATGCCTAAAGCGCCAGAAGAAAAATAAAAGACAAAAAGGAAATGGCATTTTTGAAAATATCTTAAACTTATATGCCTCGGTTATACCGAAAACCGAGGCCTTTTATAACCTTTGGACAATAGGTCTTAAACAACCGAAGTAGTAGCTCTTGGACATGACAACACTTACTACCTCGGTCCTATAGGGAACCAATGTTGTATGGCTAACTTGACATGTGGCAGAGGGATGTTCAGTGAGTTGTAGGTGTGGTAGAGGCTTGCTGCCTCGGTCTTGCGTGCAACCGAGGCAGTATCTCCATTTCATAAAGTTGTCAACTGAAAAGGCATGCGAGCATGTGGAGTTTTATGCTCCGGTTCACTGAGAAACCGAGGCGTATAAGTTTGCCGTAATTACAAAACTGCCACCACGTTTTGATAGACATTGGTTTTGTCTAAACTGATGTCTATTGTTCGAGTTTAAAAGTAAATTTTGTACTAGTGTATCCCTCCTTGGAATTCTCTTTCATACCAATTAGAACATAATACCTTAATAAAACAACCACACCATCACTTAGGCACAAAGATTCATATAATTAAACTTATTAAGTTTTCAAACCAAAATGCAAAATCTCATGTAATACCGAACCTCCTGTGAACGTTGGAGACCGAACGCTTATGGATTCGTGCGAACACCTATAACTTAGGATGAACGCTTAGAGTTGATACTGAATACTAATATAAGATCGATTTTCTAAAATATCACTAAAGGGTCATTAACAGGTAAGGCCCATGAGAGGCCGAACACATTTAAGACCAAATACAAGTACGAGATCGAGCACTAAAATACCAAGTGCTACTAATAGACCACACACCCTACTAAGACCGATCGCTACTAAGAGACCACACACCCCGCTAAGACCGATCGCTACTAAGAGACCACACACCCTACTAAGATCGATCGCTACTAAGAGATCACATACCCCACTAAGACCGATCGCTGAGACTAAACAAAATACTAGTACAAGATCGATCAGTCATTAACTGAAAAAATCTAAAGAAGTAGAACTCAGTTAAGACTGAGCCCAAGAAGAAAGTCGAACAGTCAATGAATGACATTCGGCGATCTGCAGAATAACTGCAGAATTATGATCAACCACTATCTTCACCAATTCCTACCACTTCCCAACTTCTAACCCTCCAAACATGATTCATATACCATTATCCAAAGGTACCTAAAATCGTTCTAACATAATCCCAAAGAGTCCCATACCAGATTTCACTCCCAACCCAAACTATCGTATTCAAATACCCACTTTCTTAAGATTATAACAGACCGAACACTTATGCAGAGAAACTCCAACTAGTTCACAGGTTCCAGCATTCACAGATTCAACACAATTCAATCAAACATTCAAGTTACACACATGCAACCATCCAAACAGTAACTTCATACATAGAAAATCACAATTAAATTAACTAGCTTCCCTTACCTCTTGACCGAACAAAAAGCTTTTACACCTTCAGGAAATTGTTTGAACTTCAAGAAATTCTAAAAACACTGACTCAAATCACTGAATTAATTGGTTGACTAGAAATCCTTCAGCTCAAGGATCACTTAAACTCCTCCTACACGAAGAACAACTGATTAACTGATGAAAATCTTTAGAGAGAAAGAGGAGAAAAGAGAATATCAGAATTTTTGGAGAGAGAGAGTGTATGCAGAGAATGGAACTAAATTTGAAACTTTTATTTATATACTACTCTCAAAATTGAACGGTCCAATCAGTGCATACATCTGTCCTGCTCCAATTTCCTTTAAATTTCTCGGCTCTCACAAAGTAAAAGTAAACACTATTGATGTGATATTTAATAAATGTTTTTAATGTAGTAACCTAAGGGAGATGTAATATTTAGTAAATTGGGATGAAAATCTTAAAGTCGTCGGTTCGATCATCGGCGACAACAAAGACAGAGTAGGAAGAGACTCACACAAACTACTATTATACCAACTTGAGATTGAAAAAACATAATTCTAGAGGATTTGAAAGATCTCTCTCACTCTCATTCTATATATAAGAAAGTTTAATACAAAGTACATGATAAATAGAGTAACCCTAGACACGGTATAATCATGATAAATAGAGTAACCTAAACACAATATAATCATAATAATAAATAGAGTAACCCTAGACACAATATAATAATGATAAATAGGGTAATCTTAAACACATATAATATTAAAATGAAATGATACTTATTTAATACGTTTGATAGTTTTTCAACCACTTGATTCTTATCAGATTCGCAATTGTCATAAGGTGAGGAAAAAAAATGATAAGAAATGTATTATAAATAAGCAACAACAAAAGAAGGAAACAAAAGGGGATGGACAGCGTCGAAAGAAAGCTCAAGCTGAGTTAAAGAACAAGGAAGAAAAACAAGCCTTATTTATGGAGCGTTTTCTGAAAAAAGGTAAACCTATTACTCATTTGAGAATGACAAAGTTTCAACCACATCAACATCTGATTTGTCAACACCCTTGCATCAAGTAAGGAGGTAACACTTGAGGATATTTGCAAGTAAGTTTGTTTCAACATTCTTTTTACATAAGGTAATCTAGACACATATAATATTAAAATAAAATGATACTTATTTAATACATATGATAGTTTTTCAACCACTTGATTCTTTTAGGAATCAGATTCATAATTGTCACTGAGGCAAAAAAAATGATGAGAAATGTACTATCAAGCAACAACAAAAGAAACAAGTACAGGAAACAAAAAGGATCAACGACGTCGAGAGAAAGTTAAAGCTGAGTTAAAAAATAAGTCGTAGTTTAGAAAAACAAGCCTCACTTAGGAAGCTTTTTCTGAAAAGTAAAACTAATTCCTCATTTTGAGAATGACAGTTTCAACCAAATCAACATCTGATTTGTGAAGAAGCAAGAATGAAAGTTTGTTTGAGTCAGCTACACTTTCAATGGATTATACTCTTGCATCAAGTAATGATGTAACACGGCAAGTAAGTTCTTACACTTAGGATTTTTAAATTTGGATTTTGAAATCTAGTTTTTGGTTTTCCCATTGAAATGCAATTTTTGAGTTCAGAACTTTCCTAATTTCAAAATTCAATTCTAGATTTTTCCATATTTTGAAATCTGGATCAAAATTTTTGAAATCAAATTCTGAATTTTTTCAAATTTTGAAATTTAAAATAGGGGTTATTTTAGGAATATAGGAAAGCTAATAGGGGTTATTTTATGCATATTCAAATTTCTCTAGTGGTTATGTTTCCTTGGCCGTGCATGTTTCATTTTTTATTTTTTATTTTTTATTTTTTTTTCAGATCCATTGTTGGAACAACCATTGTCCTTCGGTACTTATCGAAAAGATTAATTTTTGTTACAGTTTTTGTTAACATACATTTGGGAATACAAATTTTATATTTTATATTTTTCAACACAAAATGAATTTTTCATTTTATATTTTGGAATAAAAAGAAATTAACGGTAACAAAAGCTAACCTCACTTTATAGAAGAATCCAAAAAAGTGAAAGAAAAGCAACACGATTGTTGGAATAAATGAATAGAATAGAAGAGGAGAATGCAGCGGAGGAGCATTTGAGTATTAGTTGAAGTGAAGTGGTAAAATAGAGAGATATAAAATATATAATATTCTGCTTCTTGTTCATCAGATCGAAGTAGCTGAGTTGCACTTGCAGGTATATATATGTATGCATGTCTCCATGTCTCTCCATCTATTTCTACATAGATTTTCAATTTTTGGCTTGTTCTTGGATTAAACTTTTCCAGGACTTTTAGATTTTCTCAAATATGGTTATCTATCACCACCCTCTCCACCCTGTAACGAAACCGAAGTGGAATCAAGCCGAATTTGATCCCCCAAATCAAAGCGAACCTCTCGAAAGCAACAACTCACACGGAAAGAAAATTGAAAAGAGAAAAGGAAACAAGACATGGCAGTTTTTTCCAGCTTCTCTGTGTTGTCTCAAAGGAGGTCAACAAGCCTAGTAATCAATTTATTACTGCACCTTTGCTTCAAAAGGGATGTAAATTCAAGTGTGTGAAGCCAGAAATAAATATTTATTGTTTCGCTAGTAAAGGTATTTTTCAATTTTGTTTCAATTCTAATCTGAACATGCACTGAGTTCGTTTTTGGGTTAAAGTTTGAGAATTATTCTAAAATATCCTAATGATGATGAATTTCAACACAACCTTTTTAAAATAAAAATACTTTTTGAATTCGTGACTAGATTGATGTAATAATATCTTTTTATTGTATATGTTTCTATTCTAGTTATTAAAATAATATCGTTAAGGTTAATAATCACATTTAAGATTTAACATATTGTTCGTTTGTAATTCAGCATTTCATCATGATTTAATTTTTAAAAATATCTTGATTTGATAGAATATATATAAAATATATAAAAATAATAATAATAGTTATTTAATTCTCAATATTCTTCTCAATAACTACATGCAATTTCACATGTTTATGTCTAAGAATGATCATAATAATATTTCTCTCGTTCTTATTTTCTTTCTTTATTGGTGTTCTTTGTAAGTGTTTCTAGAAGTGTTAAAAGTCATTTTACTGCTCTAAATTGGTTGGTGTAGGTCTTTTGTTATGGTCTAAATTGGATTTGTAGCTAAATAATAAGCAAACTCTAGAAAAAGCGGGTTTTAAATAGAGTTTGATTTTTTTTTTTCAATTAGTTTAGACGCTATTTGTAGGGGCTAGCCAGACTGCAGACAATATTGAACGTTTAAGGATTTTCAAAATCGTTTAGAAACAAAACAAAAGAGAGCAAAGATGAAAACTCATTTTTATACTGATTCAATTCAGCTAAGCTACGTCAAGTTCTTCTTTAAGCACTTTTAAAAGGTTACACACAACAAGTTTTACAACGAGTTTAACCATCTTAGTATATAATAGTTCAACTGACTAAAATGTTTAACTCCCATTAAGTTAAACAACCAACTGTTTTAAATCACTTTTAATTATTCAAAAACAACAAAATGTTTTTTTAAAGGCAAATACACATTGAGAAGCTTTCTCAAAAAGGATTTTGATCAATACAAAGTATATCTAGAAAACTTGTTACAAAGAATTTTCTTTTTCAAAGAGCTAGACGATGCACCAAGAAGATAATATTGGCAACGTGATAATATATGCAGTTTTTGTTATTTTCTTCTCTTCATGCAATCTTCTTTACATAGGCAACTTCAAGAAAGATCTATTACTCAGAAAGATTGACTTTAATGTAGGTGTGTGACCTTTTGTATGAGGTTAAATGTTACGTTGCTTTTGCATAAACAAATAAGTTGTTTGTACGGAGGTTTTGTGGGATTAAGTTAGACTTAAAGTCCACTTCTTAACATGGTATCAAAGTCAGGTTAGAACCTATCCTAGCGAGATTTATGTGCACATATTGTTCCACCTGCTATTGGACTGTTATCGGACCACCCATTAATGTCTATTGTCACGCTCGAGATGTATATACCTTGGCGTGAGGGGGTGTGTTGGAAGTCCCAAATCGACTAGAGATAAGCCCAATTTATAATATATAAGTGGGTGCAAACCTCACCTTACAAGCCGGTTTTGTGGGATTGAGTTAGACTTAAAGTCCATTTCTTAACATTAGACAGACAAAAACTACTTCTTTGTATCTCTTAATGTTCTTTTGCACCAGTGTAAAACTTTTGAATAAAGTATTTGTCCTTTATGGATCTGCACAGATAAAAAGAAACAATACAAGAGACAAAAAGTATTATTCATATATTTGGATTTCAAATGCTAGACGATTATTATAGCGTTTTGCGCAATCCTTGTACTATAGCGTTTATATTATTCTGTTTATCAAATCGTTTAGAGTAGTTTATACAAGAGACATAAATATCGTTTATTGTGTTATCCTAGATAGTCACTTTGATAGAAAATATTTCGTTAATCGTTTTTGTTAAACTTCAAAATAATATATTCTTAGACGATCTTGTCTCAACACACAATATCTACTTTGATGTATTTTTATTACACTAGTACAGTAAAGGGAAACGACAGCGGTTATTTTCGCTCATACGCAATAGTTCCGCAACCGAGGCATATACAAGCGAGGCAAAAAGAGGTAAGATTTTTGCCTCGGTTCTGAACCGAGGCAAAAAGGTGTGTGTTTTTGCCTCGGTTCAAATCCAACCGAGGTAGTAGAGGGGTTTTTTCTTTCTTTTTTTTTATTTTTTTTTTTTGTTTTCACCATTCGCAAGGTGAGTTGTTAGCCCTTGGCCGCAATCTGTCAACACCCTCCGCTCCATCTCACATCACCATCATCAAAGATTCCCAACTACAAAGAACAAAGAACGAGAACAACGCTCTCCCACCACCACCTGCAGAGAATCAATCAAACATCACCACTCCTGCAGAGAATTAAGCAAACATAAGACAACCCAACCGAAATCAGAAAAATGGGATGGAAGGAAGCTTCCTCCTTCGCTGCAAATCAGAACGGAGAGAAGAAGAAGAAGAACGAGAGCGACCACCGCGCCCTTGCGTCCCTGCCACGTCTCCGTCGCACCTCCGTCGCGTCACTAATGATCCCTCCGTCGCGCCTCCATCGGAACAAAGAAGAGGAAGGAAGCCTCCCTCTCTCCAACGAAAGAAGATGGGAGAAAAGTGAGGAGCGGCACAACTTTTATCTCTGTTCGTGAAATTTAATCCTAAATACATGTTATTACCTTGGTTATTTTTTTAACCGAGGCAATAAGGGTCTTTAGCCTCGGTTCTATAAAGACCTGTAGCTGTATGCAAATAGAAGAGAAGAATGAGAGAAATCCATCTTGTAATTTTGAGATGATTGGTGTCTTTGGGCATTGAGAGATGCAGAGCCTCAAAGTTCTGCAGTTATACAATAATAAGGAAATTCTAACGTAAAGCTTTGTGGAAGGCAAGCAAGTCAATAGCTCCCTAAAAAACAGGATGTAGCAGCCTAGGGGCTGAGACTGTTGTATCACATCATTGCATACAGATGCTATAATGAGTTTTCCAACCCTTTAAAATATTTCGTGATATCTCCCCCCTTTTAGGAAGCTGAAACATTATAGGGTTTCAAACCTTTTTACTTCATTATTTGAGTTCTGTTTCAAATTTATTTGTGACCTGTTACTAATACTCTCCGGCTTATTTCCATCTAAGCGTAGCATCTTGCACAGGTATTACTAATTTGCTTACCCAACGAGGGTCTATTCACATTCTCTGTTACTTACAAAAGTCTCTATTCAATATTGGTTTCTGTAGCGTTTTACATACTAATACTAATTTGTAATGTGAAATTAACATTCACTTATATACTATAATTTGGTCATATTCTTACTCAATGTATCTCTCCCACACCCCCTCCCAACAGACGATTATGCATCTCAAGCCATAATACAAAACATCCACATGGGATATTTCCAATTGAACTCCAGAGGAAACCCACCTCTGACAAGGAAATTAAGTTATACCATATCCTACTCAAGCTAAAAAAATGGTATGATAATACCTGCTGTTTCAAAATTATGTTTATGCTGCCAAATAAGTCATATCATGGCATAAAAAAATGGAAAAAGTATGGTGCATTCTTGAAGTTTATAAATTCATAATAGATAATATATTAAATATTATGTAACTCTCTAGATCAGAAAACCTAGACGGTTAAACTGAACTCATAATTTGTTTGAAAGAATAATGTAGAGCTGTCAAAACGGGTAACTCGGCCCGACCCGATCTGACCCACCACGGATTAGCCACTTAGTGAGCCAACCCAATCCGGCTCATTTATTAGCGAGTTGAAAAAATTCGAACCCGACCCAACCCACCACGGGTTGGTGGGTTAAACGGGTTGGCGGCTCACTTAATTAACTTTTTTTTCACCCTCTTCTTCTCATATTCTTATAATATGTTACTTTGATTTATCAAATTGAAACAGTAATAATTAAACCAATTGATAAAAGAGAATAAAACAAAGAAAATATATTGTTATATATATTCTAAGCTATCAAGCATAAAATTTTGTCAATTTAGTTCGTTAACAAAAATATATAGCACAAGATAAAATTGTCATGCTTGTAGATAGGTCTAAAAACAAGATAAAACAAATGATATATTCCTGAATTATCTAATCTATAATATTATCCATCTATTAAATTGGAGTCCTAAATGGATAAATCCACATTATTATGTTGTCTTGAAGCATCTTCTTCTTTATCTCCATCTATAATATTATCAAATTAATAATCTTAGAGTTTTATTTGTAGAGGAGAACTTTTGGAAAGACAACGGCGCGAAAGGCTCTGTTGCTAAGTAAAGGTTGTGCATTTTGAATAATTAATTTAATTAATTTGATTTCAATAAAAAAATATAGGATTTGAATAATTAATTTAATTTAATTAAAAAAGGTTTAATACCCAATTTTGTCCCCACTTTGGTTCGGAAATCTCAAGTTAGTCCCTTTATAGAAATGTGAGTTCAATGGATCCTTACTTGTAATTATTTGACTCTAATGAGTCCCTTCCGTTAAATAGAAGGAAACGGAGTTAGTGGGCTGATGATGTGGCAGTTGTATTTGGTGAGGTGTCAATACGCAATTGTTTGCGTGCTTACGTGGTGTTAGGGTTCCCCATTTTCAAATTGGGTTTTATTAAAAATTGGGGATAAAAGGATTTGGGGCTGATTTGTTGGAGATTAGGGCATGTCCGAGAAAGAAGACAGAGGCAGGCAGTGATCGCGGGAACTCGTAAGAACTTTTAGACAAAGCATTTGTGAGTGGACGACCATTGGTGGGGTAAATATGGAAAAGCGACTTTCGAAGGTGCGTTTATGGTAGGTTTTGTTCTGTGTTTCGTTGCTTTCGTTGTGGTCCCCCCAGAAGTTTTGATTTATTTTATGGTTTGTCTGTGTTGTGTGCCCCATTGTCAGTGCATTTGCTTTGTTTCTGTTGCGACGTTGTCGTTGTGGTCCCCCTTCATAGTGTGTGGTACTGTGTTGTGGCATTTGCTTTATTTAATGTCATAAATGTGGTTTTGTTTTGTTTGAGTTGTTTATGCTTTGTTTTTTGCTTAGATATCATTTGGGTTAAGGGTTAAGCATAGATTAACTAACTGTGACCAATTTTATATTAGATAATATGGCCAACTCACACATTGAAGTCGTGTTTCACCATGGGGGGAAATTTGAGAATAATGGGACATTTGGATATCACTATGGTGAAACCACAACTATAAAAATAGACCCTGATCGATGGAGTTATTTTGAAATATTAAGCATTCTAAAGGAGATGGGTTATAGGAATGTAAAGGACTTATGGTATTCATTGGGTCGTGGTCCTGTATTAGAAGATTGTTTGGAACCTTTATTAGATGACAAGGGTGCTTGTCATCTGATCAATATTGCTATGTTGATGGTGAAGCTCACCTCTACGTTATACATAGGGTGTGTGAACCTGAGTATCTTCTGCAGTTGGAATACTTTTCTGAACCCCAAATTGATAGACCTAGTGTTGAAGGAGAAGTTGAGAGAGAGAGTGCTGATTTGGAAGTTCATAGACCTAGTGATGAAGGAGAAGTTGAGAGAGAGAGTGCTGATTTGCAAGTTGATAGACCTAGTGTTGAAGGAGAAGTTGAGAGAGAGAGTGCTGAAAAGGAAGTTCAGATAGAGATTGGTGTAGCAAATGTTAAGGCAGTGGGTGAAGCAGAGGTTCAGACAATAGCACCTGAGGTAGAACCTGAATCAGAAGTTCATCCAGAAATGATAGAAGTTGAGGTTGATGTACTGGCTGATATAGAGGGTATGGTAGAGGATGTAGAGGATGTTGGTGTGGAGGATGCAGTGGAGGATGTTGGTGTGGAGGATGCAGTGGAGGCACAGGTTGAGGTAGAGGATGTTGGTGTGGAGGCAGAGGTTGAGGTAGAGGATGTTGGTGTGGAGGCAGAGGTTGAGGTAGAGGATGTTGGTGTGGAGGCAGAGGTTGAGGTAGAGGGAAATGGTGTGAATGTAGACGTCCAGTCTGATGTGGAGGGGCAGGCAGAAGTAGAGGGTGAGGTAGAGGGTAATGGAGTAGAAACTGATGAGTATGATGTTAGCAGTTGGAATGGGTCTGATGAAGTGGGATTTGATATATTTGAAGGTACTAATGAAGTTGAATTTGGTGGACCTAGGGGTTTATCTGACAGTGATTGGGAATCCGACAGTTTGAAGAGTGTTGTGGAAAGTGATAACACAGATGATGACAGGGATGACCATGGGGATTTTGGTGTTTTTTCAATGCCCAAAACTATGTAACAATATAAATGGGAAGTGGGCACGTACTTCAGTGACAAAAAAGAATTTACAGAAGCTATAAGAACCTATGGAGTAGAGAATGGTAGAAAATTAAAGGTTTATAAAAATGACAAAAGAAGAGTGCGTGTCAGATGTTGTGGGGCAAAAGGGAAATGTCCTTGGAATGCATATTGTGCATATAAGGCAGCTGAAAATACATGGCAGCTAAGGAAAATAGTAGACAACCACACTTGCAGTAGAGAATTTAACATCCGTCTAATGACTTCAAAATGGTTGAGTGGGAGGTTAGAGAAGACTATGAAAGAGAATCCAAATATTAATTTGTATAACCTCCATAACAAAGTTTCTAAGAAGTGGAACATTGGTGTTTCATGGTCCACAACCTGTAGGGCAAAAGCAATGGCATCCAAACAAATAGAAGGTGATTTTAAAGAACAATATAGAAGAGTGTATGACTATGCCAATGAGTTGCTTCGGTCAAATCCTGGTTCAACTGTGAAAGTTCATGTTCAACCTAATGAGGACACTCCAATTTTCAAGAGACTATATGTGTGTTTGAAGGCCTGTAAGGACAACTTCGTGTCATGTAGGAAGATTATAGGTTTGGATGGTTGTTTCTTAAAAGGAAAATTTGGAGGTGAGTTGTTAACTGCAGTAGCAAGAGATGGGAATGACCAAATGTGTCCTTTGGCATATGCTGTGGTGGAAGTGGAGAATAAGGACACTTGGAGTTGGTTTCTACATTTTCTCATTGATGATCTTGGTGGTGTGGAGATTTCTTCAACCATCACATTTATGTCAGATCAACAAAAAGTTAGTAACTTATTACCATTGCCATCTTTTTTTATGTTTTAAACCTTCATGTGTTTTATATTAACTTGTATAGCTTCATGTGAATAGGGACTTTTACCAGCCTTACAAGAACTTCTCCCTGGTGTGGAGCAAAGGTTTTGTGTGAGGCACATCTATGCTAATTTCAGGAAGAGGTTTCCTGGCCAGATTCTAAAACGTCTACTATGGAAGGCAGCAGCATCAACACACCCTCAAACATGGGAAGCAGTGATGAGAGAAATTAAAGGGGTGAATCCAGACGCCTTTAAATACTTATTAGCCATCCCACCAAGGTATGCCAATCCACATGCCTTTAAAATTCATTGCTCCTATTAATTGTTGTTTGTTTTCATAGCTGATATTTTGCACTTGTTATTTGTGTAAGTAGATTTTGGTCACGGTCAAGGTTTACAAGTAATGTTGTTTGTGACACCTTAGTGAATAACATGTCTGAAGCATTTAATAGTGTAATTTTACATGCAAGAGGTAAGCCCATCATCACAATGATGGAAGACATTCGTCTGTACCTCATGAAGAGATGGGCAACAAATAGAAACAAAATATCCACATATGAAGGTAGTATTTGTCCAAAGATTAAGAAAAGATTTGACAAGGAACTGCACCTGACAAAATACTGGATACCTAGGTATGTTGACATGACCACATTACCATTTCACTTATTTCTCTTTTAAACACTGATTTCTCTTTTAAAAATTTGTAGTTGGTCTGGAGAGAAAATTTTTGAGGTCAGACACATTTCAATGATGACTGACAAGTATGTCGTTGACATTGATAAACTGGAATGCAGTTGCAGAAAGTGGACTTTAACAGCTATCCCATGCTGTCATGCACTAGCTGCCATGACATTTATCAACATCAATGGAGAAGACTACGTGCCACATTGGTTTACAAAGTCAACCTACCAAGAAACATACATTACAATCATCTACCCTGTCAATGGTCCTCAGCTATGGGAAACAACTTCTCAGCCTGATGTTTTGCCTCCAACTAAAAGAGTGTTGCCTGGTAGACCAAAGAAGAAGAGAAGGCTAGAGGCTTGGGAGCTAAAGAAGGATGACACACAACTGAAGCAAAATGGAACTCGTAAGAGATGTTCCATATGTAGACAGGTTGGTCATAAAAGAAATAGTTGTCCACAAGCTCCTCCAGCAAACCAAACTCAATATCAATCAAGTGAGCAACCCGCAACCCAAGCTGAACAAAGTCAGCCAATTACTGGACCAAGTCAACTTACTCAGCCATCTACAACACAAGTTTAAAACTGATTTAGGACTGACAGTATGTTTAGCTTAAGTGATGGCTATTTTGTAATCACAGACATGTATTTTGTAATCACAGACATCTACTTGGTTTCATTATGATGTAATTATGACAGCTTTTGTTTTCATTATGATGTAATTATGAATGCTGTTTGGACCTTTGCCATATCAATTTCAATCACATATTTTGTTCACAGATTTTGGCATATCAATTTCTGATTATATTGTGATCACAGCTTTTTGGATTCAATTTATATTTATATTTTGTTCACAGATTTTGGCATATCAATTTCTTCTTCAATTATATTACAAACACTGAAAGTGTGTTGTACCTCTGTTACATAACTCTTTTTTTGGATTACAGAAGTACTATTACAAACACTAAAAGTGTACTTCTTCTTGTCTAAAAACGAACTTCTTATACAGATTTCTCTTTTTGGATTACAGAAGAATCTTCCTCATTTTATTGTAAATTCAAACTACCTAACAGAACCTTGAATTCAAACCATAATTTCAGAACCTTGAATTCAAATTTCACCTTCATTTGATAACATCATATTACAATTTGTCCAAAGTGCTCTTCACATAAACTATCTAACAGAACACATCATGGACTTTTAAACAAAATACATACAACAATGATATTAATCAATCCCAGAAAACATATCATTGTTATTAACATCTTCTCCCTTTTTTGACATTCCCTAACACATTTCTCCAGACTATTAATCTTCCTCCTTTGCCTTGCAATAGTACTAACAGTATCATCTACACAATCTTCACTAAGCCATTTAAAGAAATTGCATCCTTGAAGTTCTTCATTTCTTGTCCGCTTGTAGTTAGGGCAGCCCCAGAATTGTTTCCCCTCGTTCTTAATTGTTTTTGCCACTCTCAACACAGCAGCCTCCCCACAGTGGCATATTTGGCTTTCAACCAATCCTCTGGATGAACCACCACGACAGCTCCCCCATGAGCAAGACGAACAACCGTGATTCGAAGACATTGCGAACCCCAAAGAGTGAACCCGAAAGAGCGAACCCCAAACAAAGACAACCACTGACAACGAAGAAGAACTCGCCAACCGCGAACCACCACTGCTCCGTCTTCCCGCGATCACTGCCTGCCTCTGTCTTCTTTCTCGGACATGCCCTAATCTCCAACAAATCAGCCCCAAATCCTTTTATCCCCAATTTTTAATAAAACCCAATTTGAAAATGGGGAACCCTAACACCACGTAAGCACGCAAACAATTGCGTATTGACACCTCACCAAATACAACTGCCACATCATCAGCCCACTAACTCCGTTTCCTTCTATTTAACGAAAGGGACTCATTAGAGTCAAATAATTACAAGTAAGGATCCATTGAACTCACATTTCTATAAAGGGACTAACTTGAGATTTCCGAACCAAAGTGGGGACAAAATTGGGTATTAAACCATTAAAAAAATTAGGTAGGTTGGTGAGCCAACCCGACCCACCACGAGTTCAATCCGTGTGAGTCGGGTTCTTAGTGAGCCGAGTCATTTGACTCTCATAAAAAATTTTGTATTTTTTTCCAACCCAACCCGATTCAAACCCGTGGTGAACCGGGTTGGCTCACGGGTTTCAACCCATTTTGACGGCTTATGTATGGCTATCAATAGGTATTTGAAAAATAATACTAAATGAAGATAGCATACATCTTTAATTTATCAAGCATACATCTTCAATTTATTGAACAAAATACAACAAAAGAACTTCACTTTAATGCAAATGAAAATCAATAACTTTTGAAGCACCACATTGAAAAAAAAAATCAACAAGATTGATTATATAGTAGACGAAACCCAAAAGTCAAAACTAAAAAGTGCCGTATAAAAAACCTAAAACTAAGAAAGAACTGGGGATAACACAATTAAAAGTCCAACCATTTCTGATAATATTGACAATTTGTTGGGGATATAATACCATTAGGTGTACAAAATTTAATCCTAGGACAAACCCCACAAGGAATAGAAGCCATGGCACCAACTTTGACATTGGTGCCTACCTTTTTCGCCAGCCTAAAACAAACTTCACCAGCAGGAACAGATGAAAAATCCCCAAAGCCAGTGCTGTTCACCTCTTGTAACTTATTTTCCATAACCAAAACTTTCAAAATTTGTTCCACCTGTCCTGGACTGACTCCCCCAGGAAAAACCTCACTTCCTAAGGTTCTAGTCCACTCAAGAATTGCATCGCGGGTAGCGATCTTTTTCCGAGAAATAAGCTTCAAGCAGACATCAGACAGAGCATCAATGAGCTGTGTGTCGAGCCTGCCTTCAGTATACCACTCTCCACCAGTGATCTCCTTAGAGGGCTCGAATTCCATGGCCATCAACACCTTCTTGGACTTGTTTTGGATGTTCACAACTTCCTTGATAAGAGTCTTGGAGATTAGCAACTTGATGGATTTCTTCAAAATGCTGTCAGGGATGTTGGTTTCTCTTTTGATGTCCCCTTGCCATATCCCCATCTCCTTCTTCCCGCGAATGATATTGTAAATCACCCGCTCCTCGTTGGTCATCGACGCAGAGAGTGCAGAAGCCAGGTCTTGGCGCTTGCGTTTCCCTTGCAAGATACTCATCGTTCTTGATGACACTAAGTCTGAAAAATGTGTATACAAAACATTCAAACGCAAATATATGATTGTAACTATGGAATGATTGTGTTTTGAGTAAAAAATCTCAATGATAAAGGGAATATAACCTAAACATGATAGCACAACATACCTCGTAATGGTTATCACAATGTCCGACACTGACCGCGTAATCTGAAACTCCCGTTGTTTTCTCGTCACTGCACGGTTACGCTAATTGAGTTTAGGTCAGGACTATGAGATGTAATGGCTAATGGGGCTTGGGCGAATATGGGTTTTGTTCTCTTTTTCTTTTTGAGTGTTGCTCCCTCTACCACCATCAAATGTTCCCTACACCTCCCCAAATATTTTTTAATTACAAAAGTACGGTTAAACTCGATTTGGTCGCACAAAAAGAGAACAAAACCTAAGTTTCTCCACTAATGTAACAGAAGGGAAAACCTCGGGATCAATCCAAGGACTCAACTAAAATTAAGCTTAAAGTGTAGAGTTAAATCTTTTATTTTATTTATTATTAACTAACTAAAAGACAAGGTGGGGAAATTAAAAATAAAAGACATGTAATTTTAAAAAGAAAATAAACTAGAATCTGTTTAAAGAAAGAAAAAAAATGAAATAAAAGAAAAAAAATAGAAATCTAAACTACTAAGAAATAAACCTGAAATGTAAAGAAAAAAATGGTATCAGACAAGATCCAACAGTGCTATATTCAACAAATATAAAAGCTAAGAAATCTAAATGCTAAATGACATGAACCTATATGAAATGATACAATGACAGAATGAACCTAATCTGGACAGTGAAAGAATGGTAAAATGAAGTGAAAAGTCAAAGTTGAATGAATCATGAGTAAACAACCTAAAATCTAAGAAATTAAAATCTAAAATCCAATTATCAGAACTCTAAAAAAAATGATCAATTCAAAACATTAAGGAAAGAGAAAACAATATAAATGGATGAAGAATTACTAAATCAGAATCTAGAACACCTAAAAATATTACTCAAACACTAAATCATTGATTAGATTCATGAATTGGAATCCAAAATGCAAGGATTAGTACATCATAGTATTTATTTGCAACTCAGGAAGACATCCTGTAAAGGTATACCCTCTTTGGGGTAATTAAGTCCCAATTCAGAACTTAGTTTGTGCAAATGCATACTCTCTATAACAAACCATAGCAAATGTGACTCTAATGCAATCTTTTAATCAATATCAGATGCACAACCTAACCTAAATGCAATTAAACATACAATCTACTCTAAGAACCTGTAAACTCCTAATGAAAATAGACTAGCGTAAACAACTCATCATAAGCAAAAATCTGGAATCAAGAAACTAACTAAGCTACTTGCAATCAAATAAAAGAACCTAATTACAATCTACCTAATCAGATCTGTTATCAATTGAATTCAAAACAAAACCAGAAATTGAATGAAACTGATGGAAGAATTAGAATAGCAATGTGCATCACCTAAAATTGAAGTAAACTCATAAAACCTAAATGTAGAAACAGATGCTAAATCAAGAACTATCAAATGCATAAAACTAATTTCAACCGACAGAAATCAAAACAATGGAAACTATCATTATCTAAAACATTTAACAGTTTAAAAGCACAACTGAAACTTTAGGAAGCGTAAAATCTGCATAAAACTCCTAAACAGAACCAGAATCTTGAACAGAAAGTAAAACATCACAATGTAATTGGACTAAATTGAATTGAACACAGAAAATTACAAGAGAAAGCACCGTAAAAGCAACGCCGAGGTGCTCACGGGCTGTCACCACCGTGAGGCTCGATCAACAATCCAAGAGCGTCAAAAATCTACACTACGAAATGCGCGTAAACCCTAACTATGACTATCTCGCACGACTCTCTCGTAAGGGTTAAAAGTGGAATTTTTGGAATTACAGGATGGGAGGTGTAAGATGAAAAGTGGAATTTTTGGAATTAGAGGATGAGAGATGTAAGATTGAACACTCCATTTCTTATCGTGTAAAGCCCTAGCTTGAGAGGGTTCTTTGCTTCTCATTTGGACAAAGTGAACACTGCACCTCCAAGATTTCACGCTGCAACTCCAAAATTTAACAAAATGTCTATTTCACCCCTAATTAAAAACATTTTTAATTTGTTTTAATTTATAGAAAACTGAAAAGAATCTAGTCAAAATTCTTGACCAGTTTTAGTTTCACTTTTAGGTTTCTCTCTCACATTTTGGCATCTTCCAGTCTTGGATTTCATTCTTCTTCTTTACTCTCTTTTAATTTATAATTAGTTAATATATATTTAAAATTTTAATCATACAAAAAAAAAATTCAAAATCTATAATTAAATTATAAAATTATAAACTAATACAATAAATTATAAAATTATAAATTATCTAATAAATTTAAAAATAAATACCAAAATAATAATAAATAAGTGCCTAAAAAATCATTCAAAATTTTGATATCAATTTTACATACCATTTTTTTAAAATAATTTAAAAAAGTCTCACAATTTGAAAATTTTAACAAAATGAAAAACTAATAGAATAAATTAAAAACTTATAATTAAATTATAAAATCAAAAAATAATCTATAAACTTAAAAATTAAAACACTAAAATAATAATACTTAAAACTACCTAATAATTTTTAAAATTATTTCATATAAATTTTAAATAAATTTATATTTTTAATAAATTTAAAATATTCATACAAATTATTGTATACAAATTATCTAATTAAAAGTTTATAAATAGTATAATTAACCATTTTAAAATAATATAATAAACTTTTTCACTCAAAATAAACAAACTTTTAAATTTTAAAATAATATTTATAACATTTTAAAAGAAGAAACTTTTAGATTATAAATAATATAATTAAACATTTAAAAATTATTTAATAAACTTTTAGATTTTAAAATAATATAATACAATTAAACATTTAAAATAAACAAACTTTAAAAAAATATATATGGCTCTACGAGACAAACATGTCTGGGATATTGAAGTGCGAGAGTACAAAATAAACAAAATTTAAAAAACGTATATACCTCTAATATGGAAATGCGATGGTGTTTGGCTTAAGCACAGTAAACCTTAACCATTTAGGCTCCTCCGGTTTGTACAACACAGGTGTGTAGTTAGGCATGTCAGCACCTTCGAAATCTCATAGATATATGATTTTCGCACTTCCGAAATCAACTCCTGCATTTTCCGAAATCAACTCCCAATTTCCAATGGAATTTACTAGAAAAGGAGCCTTAGTTTCTTGAGCAGGTGGAGGGAAAGGAAAGGGTGGGAAGAAGGGAATAGGTGGGGGTTCAAAAAAAGATGGTTACTGAGGAGGAGGTGGTGGTGATTCAGAATAGAAGGAGTCTTGAGAAAATAATGATTTTTGGTCTTGGTACTCGGGAAGCAGGGGCTCATGGCGAAGATGATGAACACGAATATGTGTTTGTGCTTTCTTTTGTTTCTGACTTCAGCCACAACAAGGAACGAAGATAGAGAAAATAAAAAGAACCTTGAGATGGTTGATCATGATGGATATCAAAATAAGCAGAAACACCTCTACACACGGCGTGTTAAAGCCTCTGCGTGGGTTTTTGGTTTCTGACGAACAATTCTCGGATATCAAAATGCTAGAGAAAAAAGTATGCTTCGGAAATGGAAATGGGAGAGGTACAACATCGGATTTCAAAATCCGATTTTTCTTTTGTCGGTTTTTTATATCCGACTCGTGGAAGCATGCGCATGTTTGATGTCATAATCTTAAAATACCACTTTTTCACTTCTAATGCCAATACTTTTACTTTCAACTGCCTGGAACCACCACTTCCAACCAATAAGTTCAACAAAAATTTTCCTCAATTTCTTTGAAGGACTATTGAAGCAAAGAAGGAAAGAAAAATAAAATGGAAGTACAGACAGAGGGCATAAGAGGGAAGAAGAAAGTATATATTCCATGTTACTTCAATTAATACACTGAACTTTAAGGGTATTTATGAAATTTGGAAGTGCATAATGAAACCTTGGAGGTACAGGATGAAAGGCCCTTCCTAGAGTTGCAGCAACTTCCCACCAGAAAGCACAACTTCATTAATTAGAGCCCAAACCACCTCAGCGGCCTTGTGCAATAATCTAGCCTCTCCATCTCAAGGGTGTTACTCCCTCCACCCCCACACGTCTCTTCCTCCACCTCCCCAATTTTCTAAAATACCAATTATATCCTTTTAAAATGACAATTATATCCTCAAAAGTTAAAATTTTTTATTTTTATTATTTTAATATTTTAATTTATTTAAAACTTCTGATTTACTTCCCTCTGCACCTCTTCCTCTCTTCCATTTTCGTTTACCTTTCTCTCTTCCGTTAAGTTTCTTCTCCACCTATAACAAATTCATATTTTAACAAATTCATATTTTAACAAAATTATTACGTTTAAAAACTAACCATATATAACATTTAAAATTATAAATTTAAATATAAATTACTGTAAATAAAATAAACAAATAAAATAAAAACAAAACGTAAAAGGAAACGGATGACATCCTTCAACGGATGTCAACATCCGTTGAAGGCAAAACGAATGTCGACATCCGTTTTGCCTTAAACGGATGTCGACATCCGTTTTGCCTTAAACGGATGTTGACATCCGTTGAAGGATGTCATCCGTCCATAGGCAGTGTTCCTTTTACGTTTCGTTTTTATTTTGCTACGTTTTGCGGCTCATGCAAGGATTATAGGCTTGGATATTAAAAGGATTATTGGAAGTATGGGAAGGATTTAGGGTTTAGGATTATTGGAAGGATTATGACTACGTACCTGGAGAGGAACCACGACAAGGACACTACACCATAAACGCACTGCACCACGTACTGCACCGAGAACAAGAAGAAGATTGTTTGATAATTCTTTTCACGATCACCAAGCTTTGTAGAAAAATATTTTACTCATACAAGAAACTACGTAGGTTATCAGTGAAATATGTTATAAATGAATAAAATTAAAAAACAACAATTTTAAAAATAAAATTTTACTGAGGGGCAAAATAGTAAAGGAAAGGTGGAGGAAGGGGCAAAATAGTAAAGGGGAGGTGGAGGAAGAGATGTGTGGGGGTGGAGGAAGCAACACCCCCATCTCAATTGCAGAAGCCCAATGCATCAAATCAGCCCAATAGGTGCAACAGCCCAATCCCATTTATTAATCAGTTGCAGCCCATTTAAGCACTAGTCCTATGAATGTTACTCCCTCCACCATCCTATCTTCTCCCTCCACCTTTTCAACTTTTTCTAAATTCTAATTTTATCCTTTTTACTTTTATCTTTACTTATTTTACTTTATATTTTTTTAAATCCTAATCTCCTTTCACTTTCATCCTTTCTCTTAGAGACAAGCCCCCACCTCCACTTTCACTTTCTCTCTTTCTTTTCAATTTCCACATTCGTTAACAGACTCCTGTAACCGATTACTAGAGGAAAAATGGTCATTTGTACAGAAAGTTCAACTATACTCCCCAACTGGTACAACAACACTCCCCATGATGGTTTTTGGTCAATTTTTCCATTTTTTGACAAAAGACACAATAATTAACTTTAATAGAGGACGAAGTGATTGGCATTAGTGAATGAAACATTTTCTTTAATTTTAACATAATTGTCTTACATAAGAAAGTCTGAGATACGATTGGCATTATGACTACATCGAACATTAAAAGTAGTAATTAACTAATCATTCTCCATAATGGTGTGCAATTCCACAACGTGATCACCGCCTATTCCTAGTTGGATTTCTCCTTCCCTATGGACGTCTAGGTGGTTCTTCCTGTGGAGATCTAGGTGGATCTTCCTGTGAAGGTTGTGCTTCAATATGTTCTTCACCTTCATCTCCTCCATAAGTAGCAGAGGAAGTACCTATTTTGTTATGGCTTTCAACAAAATAAAACGAGTTATCATAAGGTCCCCCAACACCGTGAGCCGAAGGTGGAGTAGGGGCATAAGCTTCAAACAAGCTTGGCATGCGTAGATCAGAGAACGATGAAATGGAATGCCTTCTTGCATCCATACTTGCCTCTACATGAGGACTGTTTTGATGGTCCCTACTGTCATGGTATTCAGGAGAATGAAGATGTGTCGATGTCGAGGCATGTTGCATCCTAGGGTCATTCAACATTTGTGGAATAGACAAATAAAATTGCATTCTCAAAATACCAGGACATGTACTCACTTGTGTGGACAAGTGGCCCTAGAACTGGAATTCCTGTCAATGTTAGTTGACGCCTGCTGTTCCACATGTCTATCCATTGGGAATGTCTAGTAACCCAATTCTCATCTTGTCTGCCTCTCGTATCAACTTTATGGAGGTCATCAAGATTGTTTGGTAATTTAGGAACATGTTGTGCATGATGTCCACAATGCCTGGTCTTTGTAAGCTTGGGTAGGAATAATTGACTCTAATCCCTCATACGGAGCCCACGTAAACTGCGTCAACAGACCATTACTATCTGATTCATTTTTTATGAAAAAAGATTTAAATGACAAATACCATGTTACCTGGTTATGTTCTAGCCTTGATCGGTATCCAATTAAATCATTGTGGGGGACATTTCAAAAGGTCAAAACACGACCTCCGCTCCATCGACATACAAGTGGGAAACTAAATTGCATTCGCGAAATTGGTGCAATAAAGGGCATATGAAACCATGCCCATAATTGTAACAACGATGCACAACCACCCATGGTCTTTGAATGTCGATCTGTTGCTCTACACATCTCCATGTACAACACATCTAAACAAGCAGACCCCCAACTATATCGTCGAGTTCTGCGAAGATTACTTAAGAAATTTAAGTACATTAAGTGTACTTTATTACCTGTTTTATCAGGCATAAGAACCCCTCCAATTAGTCCTAATATATATGTCCTTGCATGGGCATGTATTTCTTCTATACTTGAGTCGTCATGTATAGGCAGCATATTTTCCCACAACCACTTTAGCTTCACCGTAGATCCAACAAGGAACCCCTTAATCGGTGTAATCCCTAACAATGTATCACACATATCTTCCCAATCAAACATTGTAAGTCCAATTACTGAAGGACCATCAACTCTAAGCCCCAATTGGAGTGACACATCTTGCAAGGTAATTGTGCATTCTTTAGTTGGAAGATGAAAAGTATGTGTCTCTATGCCTCCACCTTTCGACCAACATTGTAACTAACCCGTGATCTACTTTTAAGTGTCTCAATTTAGTTACAACACCAAACCCAGCTTCGTGTATGACAGGAGCAACTACAACATGGGGTTCAGGCATCGAATGATAGTATGAAGAGATAATGTTGCCCTCTACATCCTAAAAATGAACAATAAAAGAAAGTTTAGGACAAAAGTTAATTGAAATTTAAGTTTATGAAAAACAAGAATAACATACCATCAATGCAATATACGCAACTCTATTTTTCTTGCCTCCACAACAACATCTTTGAAGTGTTTTGTCGTCTACAATTTAATTGATGGTAATAATTCCAGTATGTGATGAGGTTATGAACAACCACAATTGAAGATATATGTAGACAATTGCTCACTACATCAATTCAAAGTCATCCATTGGATTAAAGTTAGCAAAAAATATGACAATCTCTTACTGCAAAAAGTATATGAAATTTTGTATATATCATGGACAAAGTCTACATAGGTAATCAATTCGCATAGAACCCAAAGCAACTAAATAATTGACATTGACAGAACTCTTTAACACCACCACATTCACATGTACCATGCTACACTAAATTGGTTGTAAGAAATTAGATACCACATCATTTTGTTTTATTATTAAAGAATATAATAATAATACTAAAGAAATGAATAATTTAATAATATTTATGATAAAGTTGAATTGGAAATATGTGTTAAAAAAAGAATGGGCAGTACTTCTCGAGTGCATGAAAATAGTCATATTTTACATGGCAAAAGTGAATGGGTACAACTAAATCAAATTTGGTAGACCCATTAGATTCACCAAAATCTCTATCCGTAAAAAGACATCTAGCCATGCGTACTATGCATGAAAATAATTAACTTTTGCACATTAAAACAAAAAATGTCAATTGCTTCATAGAAAGTGGTGCAAATGTGGACAAGACATTGAGTGTGACTTGTTAGACCTTCAGCATGTGTGAAAATAGTTAAATGGCTTGACTCTCTAAAAATAGTCCCCAGTGGAGTCGCCATCTGTCGCAACCGGAATCGCGACGGGACGACGATCCAAAAAGAAACGGGTTTTGAAAAAGAGATTTGGAGTCGCCACCATAGTTTATTCTGGAAAACTACGGAAAAACCATAAAACGATAAGACACTGTCCACGGAAACCAGATTCTAGGTTCGGGAGTCGGTTACGTGTAGGGAAGGTGTTAGCACCCTACAACGCCTGCCCTAAAGCAGTACCTCTAACTAAATGCACGAATATGATGTGGTTTTCAAAATGTTTAACTATCCCCTAAAATAAAATTCTAAATAAACAAAATATATTTTTTAGTTTTTTTGGGCCCGACAAGGATTGACCTTGCTCCTACGTATTCTCATTCAGAATGAGAAATCAGGGTTACGTAGTTCTTTCTGAAAAAAATTTGAGAGATTTGTTTGAGAAATTGATTGAAAGATTTGTTTGAGAAAATGATTGAAAGATTTGTTTGAGAAAATGATTACGGATAAATTTGGATTTTTGGGAAAGTGAACCTGACAAGGTCTAGCCTTGCTCCTACGTATCTCCACTTTTGATGAAGAATCAAGGATCACGTAGTTCTGGAGAGGAATATTGTTTGTTTGCTTGAAAGTGTTGTTTTTAGTTTTTGAAGATTTTTATATTTTTTGATATTTTTATAAAAGACAAAGAGAGGTTTTTAACACGAGGACGATGCGAGCGATCACACACGTGCTTAACCTTCAAAACATATGTTTGGTATTTTTTTATTCAAGAAAGAGAAAAGGTTTTTAGCACAAGGACGATGCGAGCGATCACACATGTGCTTGACCTTTAAAATATATTTTGTATTTTTATAAAAGAAAGAGAAAAGGTTTATAGCACAAGGACAATGCGAGCGATCACACATGTGCCTAAACCTTTCAAATATATTATTATTATTTGAGAAAAGAAAAGGTTTTAGCACAAGGACGATGCGTGCGATCACACATGTGCCTAAACCTTTACAATATTTTTGTAAATTTTGTATATATATAAATATTTTATTATTTTTTTTAATGTATTATTAAACATGTATTTTAAAATAAATAAATGTTTAGAATAAATAAATAAAAATAAAATAGAATAAAAACAATAAAAACAAAACAAAAATAATAATAAAAAAAAAAATAAAAAAAACAAATAGAATAAGATAAATAAGGGAACAAAATAAAATAAATAAAGGAAAGCAAATAAATAAATGAGTAGTAAAATAAAACAAATAGTGGGGGTGCCTAAATGAGAAACTGGGGTGTCTAAACTATTTTTTTCTTTTGGAAATGAATTGGGCCAAAACCCAAGCTGAAAGGGGGTGTGGAAGTGAGAAACGGGGGCTGCGGGAGAAAAAAGGTTTTTTTCTTCTTGGACTTGACCCAGCACTGGCCCGGGGGTGGTATGGGGGTGCGAAATATGAATAAAGGGGGTGCAGAACAACAAATCTTTCTTTTTTGCTTGGCCCAGTGCTGGCCCGGGGGCTTTCTTCTGATCCCTGACCTAGAATTCCCTAGGGGTTTCCCTTCTTCCTCCCCATTTTCATATTCAACTCTGAAGCACATGAGACCCAAGGTCTCTTCTCTGAGCAAGAAACCAGAGGCGCTCACCTCCGCCCAAACGGCCACCGCGCCACCAGCCTCTACCAGTCTCGACGTCGGCGATGACCCCAAACGCCACTTGAACCACTGTCGACCGTGGCGCCACCGCCTTCCCTCTCTTTCGTTTCCCTTCGAAAATGGCAACCCGGGGGGAGGGGTTCGCCTCCGCCAGCTTATGCACACAGGCCGCGGCCTCCATCGAAACCGCCCACTGCGAGTCACGGCTGAACGGCGCAAGCATTCCCGCTCACCACCATCCATCACCGGAGCCACCGTCAGCCACCGCGCTGGGTTCGTCTTTTCCTTCGTGAATCGCCTCTTGGGCGAGTTCGGCCACCGCGCCGGCCAGGGCTCCCGCTAACATCACCGGTTGTCGCCAGGGTTGCCTCCGGTCACCACCTCGACGTCTCATTTTCTTCTTTGTCTATTTTCTGTTTCCGCGTTTTGGTTTTGTTTTGTGTATGTATGTTGTGCTGTGATCAGTGTCTGATTCTGATCCTCTGCAATGGGTCTCTCAAATTTTCCAAGTGCATCTGAAGGGGTGTTCCCTGTGATAAACACGGTTCTCTCTGTGGCTTGCGAGGGAGGGAGACGAAGGTTGGAGTCTCTGTTGTTACTGTGGGAAAAGACTAGGAAAATGAAGATATAGGTTGGGGAATGGCAGGTTTCCGGTGATGTGCGTGATAGAGGGAGTTGTCTTCTGTTAAGTTCAATGGGGTGAGGATGATGGGTGTTGGAGATGTTGTACTAGGGGATGGATGATGTTTGAAGATTGGGTGACAGAGAATGGAGCATAAGGATGAAGACAGTGATATTGGCCGTGAGGTGTAAGGGTGAAGATGGGTGGTGAAAGGGGTATCCGACGAGTGAATGGAGGCAAAGAGACTTATTATCTGAATGTGGTTGCCGCAATTGATTCTCTGGTTTTCTGGTTTTCAGGTGATGGGATACAGCAAAGCCATGTCTATGGTGTTGGAGTGGTGTTAGTGATGGAGTTCTTCGTGATGGGGAAATGGTGGGTTCGAAGCTGGCCAAAGAATCTACGTTGGTGATGGATGAATGGAAAACAAGAAAACAAGGGTAACAGAACCAGACCAGACGTAACAGGCAAAGTAACCTCTCAATATAATTTCATGTTTAATTCAAACACCATCAGACAAACCAAACCAAGCATCATCAAATCAAATGCAAGCCAATAACAATACTATGATCCCAAGATTGTAACATTTACGCTAGTGACCATCGAAGCTTGAAGCTTGAAGGATGAGGACTTACCTTTTACGTTTTCCCCTTGTAGTTCCTCGTGTCTCTCCTCCTCTGATCCAATTTCTCTTCCTTCTACTCCCTCCGATTATACTCCTTCCTCCTATCTCCCCGGTCTTGTGTTTTCTCTCGGTTCCCCTAATCCCCCCGAAGCTGGACAGATAGAGGCTGGTTTTTGAAGGTCAGAATAGTTGAGATTCCCCTCTCCCTTCTTCGTGCTTCAGACCCCTCAGAGTCAAAAGTCTGGCTTTGCTTCCTGCCACAGACTCTGTTCTGCTCACCTAAGACAGTGCAGGTGCAGCATGCATGGCGAGCAGAAGATTTCACCAGAATGGGAGATGGCGTGAAAAAAGCAAGCAGAGAAAGTTGACCTTTTTCATTTTTTTTGTTTCTTTTTTTTTCTTAGATTTTTTGTTTTTTAACGTTTAACTAAAGAAAACATATATAAATATATATATATATAAAATAAAACTTAAACAACAAAAAGAAACTAACATAAAAATAATAAAACGAAATAACTCTAAATAATAAAATGTAAAATAAAAATAAAATAAAATTAAATTAAATAAAACAAAATAAAATTAAATTAAATAAAACAAAATAAAATTAAATTAAAATTAAATAGTATAAAATGAAACAAAATGATGAAAAGATATAAAAATGAGATAAAATAAAACAAAGCAAAAAGTAAGAAACATTTTATTTAGTCACCCGGACGAAATTGGGTGTTGACAGCTGCCCCTCTTTACTTAGATATTACTAGATAATATGAAAATTTAAAATTTCCATATTATCAAAGTAAAAGCTAAGTAAAGATATAAACACTGATTTCGTCTGGGTTTCAAAGGAGGCGAAAAGAAAGAGGATTAGTACAAAGCAAATTCAAGAAAAAGGTGAGATTATAGAAGAGTTCGACTATTTCCTAGCAGAGGACAGAAACGAAAAGAAAAACTTGAGCGCAGAATGCCAAGTAAACTGGGCTTTGGGGCCAGTGTGGAAACCAGGCTTTGTGGGCCAGTGTAGAAACTGGGCTTTAGGGCCAGTGTGGAAATTGGGCTTTGGGGGCCAGTGTTGAAACTGGGCTTTGGGGCCAGCGCGAAAACTGGGCTTTGGGGCCAGTGTGGAAACTGGGCTTGGGGGCCAGAAAACTGGGCTTTGGGGCCAGTGTTGCAACTGGGCTTTGGGGCCAATGCGAAAACTGGGCTTTGGGGCCAGTGTGTAAACTGGGCTTGGGGGCCAGTGGAGACTGGGCTTTGGGGCCAATGTTAAAATTGGGCTTTTGGACCAGTGTGTAAACTGGGCTTGGGGGCCAGTGGAGACTGGGCTTTGGGGCCAGTGTTGAAACTGGGCTTTGGGGCCAGTGTAGAAACTGGGCTTGGGGGCCAGTGTTGAAACTGGGCTTTGGGGGCCAGTGTGGAAACTGGGCTTTGGGGGCCAGTGTTGAAACTGGGCTTTGTGGGCCAGTGTGGAAACTGGGCTTTGGGGGCCAGTGTAGAAACTGGGCTTTGGGGCCAGTGTTGAAACTGGGCTTTGGGGCCAGTGTTGAAACTGGGCTTTGGGGGCCAGTATAGAAACTGGGCTTGGGGGCCAGGCGAGCTGGGCTTTTGGGGGCCAGTGTAGAAACTGGGCTTGGAGGCCAGTGTGAAAACTGGGCTTGGGGGCCAGGTGAGCTGGGCTTTTGGGGGCCAGTGTAGAAACTGGGCTTTGTGGGCCAGTGTGGAAACTGGGCTTTGGGGCCAGTGTTGAAACTGGGCTTTGGGGCCAGGCGAGCTGGGCTTGGGGGCCAGTGTGAAACTGGGCTTTGTGGGGCCAGTGTAGAAACTGGGCTTTGGGGGCCAGGCGAGCTGGGCTTGGGGGCCAGTGTGAAACTGGGCTTTGGGGCCAGGCGAGCTGGGCTTTGTGGGCCAGTATGGAAACTGGGCTTTGGGGGCCAGTGTAGAAACTGGGCTTTGGGGGCCAATGTGAAAATTGGGCCTGGGGGCCAGTGTGAAACTGGGCTTTGTGGGGCCAGTGTAGAAACTGGGCTTTGGGGGCCAGGCGAGCTGGGCTTGGGGGCCAGTGTGGAACTGGGCTTTCAAATTTTGAAATTCTTGAAACTTGTAATTTGTGAAATGTTTTGTAATTTTGATAGGAAATTGATTTTTGAAAAGACATCAAGGTGTTGAAACCTTTCATTACAAAGTATTAAAATCTTGATGCAGGATCAGGATGTCAAAACCCTATAATGAGAGAAAAAACGTGATCGAAATGAAACAATATGACTTGAAAGAGAAAATCTGAATGTTATTTTTTGTGTTTTTGAAGAAGGATTCGATAACCATTCATATGAATGAATATGGTTTCGATCAGAAAGACTTTCTTTTTGAGTGGATTGACACCACATATGAAAACATTTGTTTTGTTTTGTGTGTGTTTTTTTTTTTGCTTGAGTCAAACGTCTTACTTGCAATCATCAAACTGGTCATTATTTTCAATGCTTCTAAAAGTGAGGAATGTCATACGTCCGAGATCTAACTTTGAGATTATTACATTTTTTGACTTTTTCTTTCGAGACTTTAGTGCACACACGTTTGAAATTACTGGTAAGTGAAGGATGAGAGTTGTTTAGAATGGTTTGGAAGAGAATGGGATAGCCATGCGGGCATGTCACCTCATATGCTCCTTAAAGGAGGTGGGGGCCGAAGCGAACACGAGGGACTTAAAAGTTGCCCCGATTTGGTGTAATGAGTATGGTGACGAATCCATGATAATTCAGGTGGAAAATTCAAGTAAGATCTGCAAAGCTGCCCCAGTCTTGAGATTACGGGCTAATGAATTTCAAGGAAAAGGCGTGCGGTGAGATCCACCAAGCTGCCCCAGTTTTTGTTGTTTTTTTTTTGTTTTTGGCATGGGGTTCGTTTGGGAGAGGTAGTGGGCATGGAAGGATCAGCTAAAAGGATGGCGCAAATTGGTTTGATTTTCTTTTGTACGCTTCTATCCAGTTGGTAGGGAGATCCCCTCTTCTTGAGACATTAGTTTTTTCTCTTTTTTTTTCATTTTCAAATTTTTTTTGTTTTTGTTTTTTGGACACATTGCAAGTCATTTCTTCTTATCGCAAAATTAAGCTTTATGAAAATTTGAGCAAACATTATTCAATCTGTGTGGACTTTATTAGGCTTGTAATGTGGCTAGAGCTAGAAGGTATCGAAAGAAAGGGTTAAAGGCCCAAATGAATGCTTGTCGGTTATTATTTTTTTTTTTAAACAAGGGTTATCATCTGGCATTGCATCAACTATTTGACCTTTTGAGCATTTTGTTTTTCTTGAATCTCCATTTTTCATTTTTTTTCATCATCACTTTGTGATTTTTTTTGTTTTTTTTTTGTTCACTCTTCTTGATGAAATTTCTTCGTTTAATCATTGAGTGTTCTTCATTTGCATCATGAGTTGACTCCTACCTGATGACAACCCTTGCTTGGGGATAATTTTGAAAAAGAGTTTATTTTTGGCTCAAACAGGGTGACAATGGATATATATTTTTTGCTTTTTAGATAAAGAAAAGATGGCCACACATCATTTCAAATTCTGATTGCTTTATTTTCAAAAGATTAATTCTACGACTAGATGACCTCAACATGAGTTCTTTTTCCTTTTCTTTTCCTTTCTAGACTGCCCTTTCGGGTTTTCAATCTAGTGGGGTTATTCTCTTTTTGAAAGTTCTTTTGTTTGTCTCAATGGATTCGGGGATCACCCAACTAGCACAAGCGAGAGTAATTTTGGTCAAGCCAATCTGCCCCAGTGTAAAGGTTTACTTTGTTACTGAGAGCAGTGACAATGTTTGTTGGGGAAAATCCTTTATTTAGGAATAGGTAAATGGTGAAGGTTTTCAAACGACATGCGCACAAACGTCTCGAGAGAAAACGTCAAATTATTATTTTTGATTAGACATTTGACCTCGGAAAAGTCTGACACTGCAACTCTTGTTTTCGATTATCATTTTTTATTCCTTTTTTGCTATTTTCGAAAAACAAGAGTTTGACGATTTACTAGAAAGACGAGTGACTCAAGATTGCCTTCATTTTTGTTTTTTTTTTGAATTTGTTCTTTGCGGCTTTCATTCTCTCCGCGACACCCTATTAGGACATGATTTCCAGTAAACCTTGGAGATACCTCGTAATGAAAGTTCACATTAAAAGTCATGGATGGAAACATGATATCAATGAGCATAGCCCTCATAGCAAGACAATTCAAAACACGAGCAAAACAATCATCAATTTCGCCTTTTACAATAACATATGCTTTCCCATACAGTCCCAGTGTCCTCTTTATTTGTTCATGGCATTTGTAGAGGCGAAATCATGCCTTGCCACAGTGCTGGATTGACTTTCTTCAAACTTTAAACATCCTGAATCGATCAAAGATTGCACTTTATGCTTTAGAGCCTTGCATGCCTCTGTTGAATGTCCACGTGCTCCTTCATGATAATCACACCTGACATTTATGTCATAGTTCTTTGGATAAGGAGGTCGTACAGGCCTGGTGGGACAAACCTTTATGAGGTTGTTGCGGAGAAGATCTGGCAGTAGCTCTGTATAGGTCATGGGGATAGGAGTAAAGTTGGCGACCTTTTCATCACGATTGTAATTTCTTCGCTGAATGGCTCGATTGGACCCACAGGAATGTGACACTTGAGGATAGGCAGTAAAATGTGAATTAGCTCTTCGTTCTTCATGTCTAGGACCATACTCATTTAAACTTGCTACTAGCTCTGGGCCTAGTGCAATTTTTCCATTTCTTATGCCACCCTCAACCCTCTCTCCAATTACTACTATGTCAGCAAAACTTGAGGAGACACTGCTTATCATGTGTTCATAAAATGGTGGTTGTAGAGTATTCAGAAATATGGTAGTCATCTCCTTGTCACTCAGAGGCGGTTCTACTTGAGCAGCAATTTCTCTCCACCTTTGGGCATATTCTCTGAATGATTCAGACTCTTTCTTCAACATGTTCTGCAATTGTACTCTATCAGGTGTTAGATCTTTATTATATTCATACTGCCTTAGGAATGCATCAACCAGATCTTTCCATGAGTAGATGTGAGTCGTTTCTAAGCGCATGTACCAAGTTAAAGCCACGCCAGTTAAACTTTCTTGGAAGAAGTGAATCAAAAGTTTTTCATCGTTGGCATAAGCTGCCATTTTTCTGCAGTACATGGTTATATGACTCCTTGGGCAAGTATTTCCCCGATATTTCTCAAATTCTGGCAACTTGAACTTTGGAGGTATCACCACATCAGGAACTAAACATAGTTTTCTAGCATCTCCAAATTCAAAACTTCCTTCGCCCTCTATGGCTCTCAACCTCTTCTCAAAGACTTCTAATTTACTCTTGTCGTCCTTAAAATTTGCTGGTGTAACGACATAAGATGAAGACTTCGTCTCGGGTTGTTCTTTCATTATCATACTCTCAATACCTGGTTGGATCGTCTTCTCCGGAATTGTGAAAGTGGTTGCCTCAGGCTCGTCTTCTACTTCAACTGCATTATCTTCGGCCTTTTGAGCGTCAAGATGTTCCAAGTCCACTCTTGAGGGTGGAGTGTAATTCGGAGGAAGACCATAGGAAGGGAAAGTTGGTGCCTCTGGAACTCTTTGTTGTGGTCGTTGTGCGCACGAATCTCCAGGGCTTTGTAAGGCATTCAGAGCCTCTAATATTTGACTCATTTGTCCCTTCAACTGTTGGATATCGGCTTTCATTCCCTCTTCAACTTCTCCCTGGTTCTCCATGATTTTGCCACCGGTTCGTGTCCTTTAGGGTGTCTTGGAGACTTAGCCGTATTGTTATTTTTAAACTGAATTTCATTAGATGAAATAAATTAAGGAAAAGAAAATAAAAAGAAAAAGAAAAAGAGGAAAGACAAAGTAACGCAATTACTATAGTAAGAAATTATAAAGATGTGAAAACATCGCCAAATGTATAATCTGGAAATTAACATGAAACAAAGTCAATAGGACAGTTCATCCTCCACATTTAAGTTCACCACATGTGAGTTATGCAAAATTACGATCAATTATCACGAGCCTCAGCCATCACATTCTTCATTTCTCTCGTCAGTTTCTTGCAGTAATTGAGGAAAGTTTCGACCTTCTTGGGCGGGTTAAAGATCGGCATTACAGATTCAGCATCAGCTAATAACTTAGGGACATCCTTAATGGCTTCGTTAGCAAGGGAAGCTAGTTGTGAGAAACTTCTCTTCCAGTTTTCTATAACTCGCCCTTGTTCAACGGTATACTCCTTCATCTGATTCATCAACTCTTGATGTTTCTTCTCTGATTCAGCCTGATGCCAACGTTCCTTCTTCAGTTTTGTCACCGCTGCTTTCGCCTGTTGTTCGGCGTCGTCCATTCTAATATGCATTTTGTGCAACTCCTCTAGTGCTTTTTGCTTGTCCCTCTGGAATTGGTCACACAATTGCTTCGTAACACGCTCTGATATCTCAATTATACCATATTCCCGGTCTTTCAAAGTCAGCTCAATGTTGGCCGCTACCAGCTCTTGCTTTTGTCTTCTTAACAACTCCTCGTATGCTTCGCTGGTTTCCACACTATCTTGCTTAAAATTCACGTAATCATGTTGTAGGTTCTGAAGATTACTGGTCAACTTGATATTTTCTAGCTTCATTTGCTCGAGTTCTGCCTTCAACAATTTTACTTCCTCATTTTCAGCCTTATGAAACTGTTTTCCATAATCTAGGTTAGAAGAAATTAACTTGAAAGGCAACTTCACTGTCCTAAACCTCTCTGCAATCCAATGGCTGTAAGGAATTCCTTCGTCGATAGTCCATGGTCTGGGGTCCCTTTCTGCACGAACAATGTTGCCCCAAGCATTCCTAACTTGATGAAGCACTTCAACAAAGGTTCCTTCCTCATAATAGATCTGCAATATGGCAAGAGATGCAGGTGTAGGTGATCCCCTCATAGGACGCCCAAATTGCCTTTGTGCTAACACAGGATTGTAATTAATACAACACCTGATACCCATGAGGGGTACATTAGGGTACCTCCCGCAATGATATATGATTTGTGATCTACGCTGCCAAGGGACACACCATTTAATCTGCTCCTCATTTAAACTTGCACAAAGTTGCGCCCATTCATTTGCCCCTTTCACATTTGGTTTACATTGCAGTGGCTCATCCATGGGACACGTGGCATTCAAGGCGTCCTCACTCACACGGGAGATGAACCACGTATACAACACTGGTAGACAGCATAACATTTTTCCTCCCTTTAGCTCATAACAACGATTAAGGGTCCCATAAACTTCAGCCAGGATAGCAGTGACCGGATTCTCACAGCGCTCTTTGTATCCCACAAATGCATTCATGGCGGCATAGTCGACGAAATTCTTGACATTAGGAAAAAGCATGACACCATAGAGGAGAAGAGCCAATACATCCATAAATGTTTCCCAGTTTTCCTCTTCAGCCAAACGATGCAAGTATCCCTTTAAGTATGCTTGAGAAAGGACCCTCACTTTGTCCTTGATTGTGAACTTGCTCTCCAACTTCATAGGGTGTACTTTTATGATTCTCGCTAGCTGCAAGACAGGGGTATACTGTCCAAGGTAGTTGTATGGAGCTTTTCCCTCGAGAGGTATGTTTAAGATTTGCTCGAATTCTTCCACTGTTGGCACCAATTGGAAATCCCGAAAAGTGAAACATCTTAGTGGTGGATCATAGTACTGGGCTAAAGTAATAATTGCTGATGTTTGGACCTCCACCTCTAACAGGCTCAACAAATTCCCATACTCCTTCTTGAATTCATCTTTTTGGGATGTCGTCATTTTTTTTACTAGTTCTCTCAGACTATCCATATTTCCTTCCTCGGCTTCAACGACTATCCTTTCCTTTAAAATGTTTGAACTTGAAGGCCGGTCAACTTCAAATCTCATGTTAATTTCCATTTTACCTCAAGGGCTTAATCACAAATTTATAACTTCCTACCTAGAACCAACAACAAGACCATAAAAATGCATGAGAAAAAGAAAGAAAAGAAATAAAAAATAAAATGTATCAAAAGATATGGTGATATGTACAAGGTGTTTAATTTTATTAAGCAAAAATAACGATTACAAGACAAACACACACCTCCCTTTGTGCCCTAGGAGGGTTCAACGGTCAAGATTCAAGGTTAGGTACATGCAATCTCACAAGGATGGTTCCTTAAACCTAAAGATCAATGGTCACTAGAGCTATGGCCCCCTTCACAGCATCTCCACAACAGTCGAGTAATCAACTAGATGTGAAAACACAAATGAAGAAAACAGACTCTAGCTGGGATTCTCACGATAGCCAAACAGGAAGTATGTCCCAAATGGCACCGCTACACAACCCCTCTATTTCTAAGTTACACTCAGGCCCGGGTATAGGGTCCCACTCATGATATGCATAAAGTGTGTGTGTGTGAAGGGAGAATGCAATGCATACCCCAAACCCTCACCTGCAAAACAACCAGAAGATTCCCAGGCAGATATAACACGTTTTCTACCCTAGGGTTCAATATCCAACAAGCAAATTTATTCACATGCGATTATTCAAATATCAAAGATAGATAAAGAAAAAGGGAAGAAAAACATAAAGAAAAACCACATTGAATTCGCGCATATAGTTAAATGGCTTGACTCTCTAAAAATAGTCCCCAGTGGAGTCGCCATCTGTCGCAACCGGAATCGCGACGGGACGACGATCCAAAAAGAAACGGGTTTTGAAAAAGAGATTTGGAGTCGCCACCATAGTTTATTCTGGAAAACTACGGAAAAACCATAAAACGATAAGACACTGTCCACGGAAACCAGATTCTAGGTTCGGGAGTCGGTTACGTGTAGGGAAGGTGTTAGCACCCTACAACGCCTGCCCTAAAGCAGTACCTCTAACTAAATGCACGAATATGATGTGGTTTTCAAAATGTTTAACTATCCCCTAAAATAAAATTCTAAATAAACAAAATATATTTTTTAGTTTTTTTGGGCCCGACAAGGATTGACCTTGCTCCTACGTATTCTCATTCAGAATGAGAAATCAGGGTTACGTAGTTCTTTCTGAAAAAAATTTGAGAGATTTGTTTGAGAAATTGATTGAAAGATTTGTTTGAGAAAATGATTGAAAGATTTGTTTGAGAAAATGATTACGGATAAATTTGGATTTTTGGGAAAGTGAACCTGACAAGGTCTAGCCTTGCTCCTACGTATCTCCACTTTTGATGAAGAATCAAGGATCACGTAGTTCTGGAGAGGAATATTGTTTGTTTGCTTGAAAGTGTTGTTTTTAGTTTTTGAAGATTTTTATATTTTTTGATATTTTTATAAAAGACAAAGAGAGGTTTTTAACACGAGGACGATGCGAGCGATCACACACGTGCTTAACCTTCAAAACATATGTTTGGTATTTTTTTATTCAAGAAAGAGAAAAGGTTTTTAGCACAAGGACGATGCGAGCGATCACACATGTGCTTGACCTTTAAAATATATTTTGTATTTTTATAAAAGAAAGAGAAAAGGTTTATAGCACAAGGACAATGCGAGCGATCACACATGTGCCTAAACCTTTCAAATATATTATTATTATTTGAGAAAAGAAAAGGTTTTAGCACAAGGACGATGCGTGCGATCACACATGTGCCTAAACCTTTACAATATTTTTGTAAATTTTGTATATATATAAATATTTTATTATTTTTTTTAATGTATTATTAAACATGTATTTTAAAATAAATAAATGTTTAGAATAAATAAATAAAAATAAAATAGAATAAAAACAATAAAAACAAAACAAAAATAATAATAAAAAAAAAAATAAAAAAAACAAATAGAATAAGATAAATAAGGGAACAAAATAAAATAAATAAAGGAAAGCAAATAAATAAATGAGTAGTAAAATAAAACAAATAGTGGGGGTGCCTAAATGAGAAACTGGGGTGTCTAAACTATTTTTTTCTTTTGGAAATGAATTGGGCCAAAACCCAAGCTGAAAGGGGGTGTGGAAGTGAGAAACGGGGGCTGCGGGAGAAAAAAGGTTTTTTTCTTCTTGGACTTGACCCAGCACTGGCCCGGGGGTGGTATGGGGGTGCGAAATATGAATAAAGGGGGTGCAGAACAACAAATCTTTCTTTTTTGCTTGGCCCAGTGCTGGCCCGGGGGCTTTCTTCTGATCCCTGACCTAGAATTCCCTAGGGGTTTCCCTTCTTCCTCCCCATTTTCATATTCAACTCTGAAGCACATGAGACCCAAGGTCTCTTCTCTGAGCAAGAAACCAGAGGCGCTCACCTCCGCCCAAACGGCCACCGCGCCACCAGCCTCTACCAGTCTCGACGTCGGCGATGACCCCAAACGCCACTTGAACCACTGTCGACCGTGGCGCCACCGCCTTCCCTCTCTTTCGTTTCCCTTCGAAAATGGCAACCCGGGGGGAGGGGTTCGCCTCCGCCAGCTTATGCACACAGGCCGCGGCCTCCATCGAAACCGCCCACTGCGAGTCACGGCTGAACGGCGCAAGCATTCCCGCTCACCACCATCCATCACCGGAGCCACCGTCAGCCACCGCGCTGGGTTCGTCTTTTCCTTCGTGAATCGCCTCTTGGGCG